>NC_079172.1:20314907-20567407 GCF_947568905.1 Ostrea edulis | reverse complement strand
TTTTCTGTTCGCCAAGTAAGTTTCAGTTAGATTATCATTCTACTATGTCCTGAACAAACTGGGGGTGGGGGGTGGGGGTGTCATTAATTTCGTTTATAGTTTGTAATAAAAGATCCTGTCTTTGTATACTACAAAAACAAATGCAATTTCTAAAAATGTTATGCAAGGAATGAAGTTAAGTTTCACCCATGCTATACGCTAATAGCGTAACCGTAACGAAAACCTTAGAAATAATGAATTCTCAAATTACCAAACAAGTTATTATGTAACAATTTTCAGAAAAATAAAGGTCAAATTTTAACAATCACATTTATTTGTACTCGATTCTGTATGTAGTTGCAGCCAGATTCAGAATTTCTCAATATTGTGCCTGTACATACCAGTACAGAATATACAGTGTATGTCGTGTTATCACATTAAAATCCAGGTTTTTAGTTGTCAGTCGTAAAGCTCAAATTCGGAGATCATTATCATTAATTAACAGATAAAAAAAAAACCCATAGATAATGTTGCGTTAGCGAATATCATTGAATTCTGAATTGTATGTATTAAAAAATGAATGAATATCAGATAAATCCAAGTTGATTTCTATATATTTCATTACTTTTATTGACGAGAGCACACATTTAGAAAGCATGATGATCAACGTGTAAGGATTTAATTAATTCTATAAATGAGAGTTTTAATTAATGGAAAATAATAGCTTCTGTCCCATCATCAGTCACGGCGTCTAAATTGTAATTACTATATCTACTAATTCAGTGTCCAGCTTTCTGATTGAATTGATATATTGATATAGGTCGGTTTGTGTCGTCACGTCCGGATATTCTGTTTAGAGGTTGGACTGTAACACGTCCGGATACTCTGTTTAGAGGTCGGTTTGTGTCACAAGCCTGTAAAGTGCTAGTTGTCTAGTATAACTTCGTTATACTGAGAAATATAATTAGTATACATGCACTCTCTGTCAAACAGAATAAACTGCCGACACATTTCATTATATATCTGAGAGTGTAATTCTTTATTATACATAAGACAAAATTGCTTACATAATGAGAGCTGTATTTTGTACCTCGGTGTAACATGTATAGGTAGCATTACTCTGATTCAAAGTTAAATAATAAAACTCCATCTCGAATATGTTAGTTCTGAAAGGAACTGTTTGTCTCCATCTTAGACGTTTCTAACGTGTTAATTGTTAATCCCTTCTCATGTCTGTTAAGATTATATGTATGATATATATATATATATATATATATATATATATATATATATATATATATATATATTGTGCTCCGTATGCCACGTGTCATTCTATTAATAAACTGAATCTTAGTGGTATAGAAGATTCTAATAGAGTTCGCTAGATGTACTACACGTTCATGCGAGTTGTGTGTGTTTCAGAAACTTACAATGATGACTCAGCGACTTTACTACATGTAAATGTATGTCAGCCCTACCGTCACTATGAATAACTGGTTGATCACTTAATTTCCTCTCAAAAACCACACAATTCATAAACAATTGACGATACAAATGAATCATTAATTGCCTTTTGAGCTTACAAATTATCGTCCAATAAAATTTAAATTGAAATACTGAAGAATGGGAAATTCTAAAATTTTATCCTGTTTATCCAATACCGATAGACTTCTCTAAGAAATGAATAGAACTTTTATACGTAAATCCGATCCCGGGACAGGCCTTTCTCTAGGATAAATAAGAGAGTTCCGGCTATTACATTCTACCCCGGGATAAATAGGAGAACTCTGGTTATTACATTCTACCCCGGGTTTGCCTGTCTAAGGGGTAAATAGGAGAGCTCTGTTTATTATAACATATCAAAAATAAATCAGGAGAGCTCTGATTATTACATTCTATCGTGGGACAGGCTCCTCTCAGGGATAAATAGGAGAGCTCTGATTATTACATTCTATTGTGGGACAGACTTCTCTCAGGGATAAATAGGAGAGCTCTGATTATTAAATTCTAATGTGGGACAGGCTCCTCTCAGGGATAAATAGGAGAGCTCTGATTATTAAATTTTATTGTGGGACAGGTTCCTCTCAGGGATGATACGAGAACTATGATAACTGTCTTCTTTGAATATAGAATTACTTTTTAACTTTTTGATACACCTCTCAGATTAACGTGACCTTCGTTTTAAGGTATCAAAAACTCCATTTTTAAAGATAGATTAGACGAAGCAAATACTGCGAATATGATAATAAAGTCCTCTGACTGGATAATTTAGTCTAATTACGTAAATAATTCAGATACATAACGAATAATTCAGATGCATAATGGATAATTCAGATGCATAACGGATAATTCAGATGCATAACGGATAATTCAGACAAATAACGGATAATTCAGATGCATAACGGATAATTCAGATATATAGCGGATAATTCAGATAAATAACGGATAATTCAGATATATAGCGGATAATTCAGATATATAGCGGATAATTCAGATAAATAACGGATAATTCAGATATATAACGGATAATTCAGATACATAATGAACCATTATACGACCTAACATCAGATGTGTGTGCAGAGCATGAATGGAGGTGAAATGTTGAAATTAGGTAAAAAATGTTTGCGTTTTCCATGTACCAAGCAAAACGTTTTAAACAAGATTATTTACCTTATATATATGTACATGTACATATATCGTCACCAATTATGATTTGACATCTCAACAATATTAAATTAATCGGGTGTAGTGCGTGGGGTCATAACGATGTCGGACTCAGAGCTACCAAGTATTTATTGAAATGCAAATTATTTCTCTGAACTTTCGGCGTTTTTTTTTTTTATTTTGTACTATGTACATAGTACTGCGGGGGTGTATTCATTGGTTATTCGTAAATCAATCAAATATTTGATTAATAGAGAAGCAGTACATACCTAATGAATTCAGAAAATGATGTTTCAAAAAATGCTGGGCGGATTGAACCACACGAATACATATTATGGTATTAATGAGATTGATCACTGTTCGTTATCTTCACCTTTCATGATACTAAACACTTGGTGTACCGTGCAGTAAGGTGCGTGTTCACTTACAATGTATTGTTTCGTCAGTAAGAAACGTATGCAGTTTTATTTTCATTTATTTCTCGCTGAAAACACTAATTTTACGACTAGATATAAAAACCTTTATTTATAAAAAAAAAAAAAAAAAAGAAGAAGAAGGAACAATTCAAAATACATATATAAGGAATACATTTCTAGTTAGTTTATATCACAGGGAAAGACAGATAATCTCTCGTATTATTTGGATGCAATCACACACTGTTAACCTTACTTTATGAAAAATTTCGGAGGGTCTCCAATGATTCTATATGTTTACAAAATCACTTCTGATTGAATATAGTGTAGTGATACCTGTCTGTCTGTCTGTCTGTCTGTCCTAGAATTCTGGTATTATAAGAGATATATGTAGGTCTTCCATATCCATGTGTGAATGTCATTCAATACACCTTGTCTGAAGGTCATTTAATATATCTGTAAATATATGTACCTCGTGTAAAGGTCATCTAATATATATGTACCTCGCATGGTCATTTAACATATATGCAACTCGTGTGAAGATAACTTAATAATAAATAATTATATATATATATATATATATATATATATATATATATATATATATATAAATATGTGAAGGTAATTTGATACATATGTACCTCGTGTAAAGGTCATTTAATGTATATGTACCTCATGTGAAGGCCATTTAATATTAATATCCGTACAGTGATGTGTCACATGCAATTGGAGCACTCGGGATTTAGAAGTATGGCATATTTGTGTTTTCATCACTTTTTCAGATGAAGGTAATGTATGTATCGATGATAACCATACATTTTAAGAAAACATTCAATGCCGAAACTTTAAAATTGAGTGTTCACTAATTTTAATGATACAACAGAAACTTCATTTTCAAATAGAAGTGTTTCTAAGCGGTGTCTCGTATTATTGTAAAACGCAAACAGATGCAAGTCCCTTCTCTGAAAACTCTACAAAATTAATATTAAACACACTTCAACTATCAATCAAAACTTTCAAAGAGAAAGATAACAAAAAATTAATGAAATAGAATAAAAACTAAAAGAAAAATACGACAGTAACGTGTTGGCACTTTTATTAAAAAGCGCAAAAATATGTTCGAAAAATTTCATGAGAGATAACATGAAGGGAAAATGTCGGTTTCCCAGCGATAACGGTAAAAGAGGGACAATGCCGCATGTATTATCCCCACATCCTTCGTCAGTCACCACGGAATTAACCGACGGAGACGTGACGAGTCCATCACGCGTCGTGGTAGAAAACCAAACCATTTGTTGGCAGTTTACAAGTGTCTCTTGAAAACCTTCCCAGTGTGTTTACATTAGAAATGTGTTTCTACGGAGAAAATAAAAATAAATAAGGTGATGCGATTTCTAAGATCTCATCAATTTGTCAATACCTTGCCAAATCTCTTCAATGAATTCTAAACCGTTTTCATGGTAATTGATGCAAAGAATATTTTTTAAATAAGAAATATTCAGAATGACATATTGTTTACTGGATTTTTTCTCCAGTTCTTAAATGATACCAAAACATTTTTCTTATCTAGTTTGTAGACATGACATGATTATCTTGGCCATGAAATTGGTACGTTTAATTTAATGCTGGAAACTCGATGTGAATCGGTCAGTGACAAAATACATAATCCGCGAAACTATATATTTAAGTAAGATACAAGTATCACTAGTACACGTGAATTTATTTCCTAGGTGGCTCTGAGAACTCTGACAAGGCGTTGTAAACTTAAGTTTAAAATGAATTCTGCTTGGTATAACACAAAACTTGGCAGACATTTGTGTTGAAAAGCAATCAGATAACTAAGATTTTTATGACACATCAATAAATGTCTACATGTATATTAATTACCGTAAAGTGTAATGATTAAAATGAAATGCACATGCTATTTCATATAAAATTGGAAACTTTCGGCACGAAATATATAGCAAATATATACATTCTATACTTACCACCAAATCTGTCTCTTCGCATATCAAGCCACCCGGATATTCCATACGATGTTAACATAGGAATAATGGGATGGGGTCTATGAATTGAGACCTGCGCGGGATACCCGCAGTATCCGACAGGGGGCGCTGATAAGGCACCCGGTAACAGAGGGGTGGAGAAAAAGGGAGATTGTCCGGACTGCTTTTCGCAATTGATCTCGTTCCCTCTTGGATCCACAGCATCGTTTGATTCAGAGTCAGAATCAATCGTTTCACTTTTCTCCTCAAAATTGCTAAGAATTCGACTTATTCCAAATGACAATTTAGGTTTGGTTTTAGAAGTTTCGATATGGCTCGGAATGTCATTCTTGGATTTTTCAGCCATTATAGGCGACATGCGGTCTTTTTCAGCGTCCATTTTGTTCTAATTGCAACATTGATTTAAGAAATTCGTGAGTGAATGTAATAGGATATCCACAATTAATAACAATTAAACTAGGTGTCTCGGACTCAAGGAGCATTTCAATCATATTATCTTGAAAGCCGATATCTACTTTAAAACTTCATTAACAGCCTAATTTTCGTGAGGTAGATTACCAGCATCAGTAACGCAGATCCTGATTGGTTAAGACGCTCACACTCCGCCTTTAGCATGGTAAAAGTAATTAGACGTGACGAGATAGGTCGAACCTCGGCGAATAAGGTGTCAACGAAATCGTTACACGTGTTTCTTAGCTATCAGGCCTGGCATGTAGATATATAGTGCTTAATAAACAAGAAAAGATATCTACAATGTGTGTTTGTCGCCAGGACATTTGTAGAATTTTTGTGATACATACATAATTATTTATTTCCCCAAAACTTTGAAAAGCATTCGATGTTTGTAGTTTTGATTATCTACTTAGGAACGGGTTAGATTTTATTTTTTGAAAGTCTTTATATATTCTAAGTGGAATGTCACGGTTTAAAACAATTTAAATTGATAAACGATTCTACGGAATCTTCGCTATTCCAGAAATTTTAATCTTTTATTATTTTTGATATCCGAAATAATTTTTTAAAAACATGGTACATGCATTTATTATCCTCTTTGATGACAGTAAAAGATATCTTTGAGATTATTACAAACAAATTAATTTGATAGTAATTTTCAACCAATCTTACGGTTTTTCGAAATACTGGTGTTTTAAATGTGCAACTTTAACATACGGGGCAATGTTAATTAAATACGCACATTTAAGATTCGATTATGCAAAATTCCTCGGGGTAAAAGAAAGGAAATATTACAACCAGCATAAAATAATTTCCTTTTTTCAAAAAAATAATAATACTGTAGTGTACACATTTTTAAATTCGTCCCGACCTCTTTTTTAATTTGTTTTCACGCAGTTAAAATTAAACTCTCTGCACTTGTAATTTGAAGGGCTCGGCGTTTAGTGAAGATAAGGGGGGGAAAAGAAATGATACTGTATTTCGTTACATACTAACTCTGAAATCTGTCGCGTGCAGAAGGGGTAAAAATCACGTTTCATGTCGCTTTCTTATAACTGTAAATTACACTGTTTTCCTACTGGGACCAATCCCTGCTTATCGTTCTATTTTCCTCGGGATCCCTCTGGGTATTTTCAATGTCTTTGGAATAAGCGGTCATTCAAGGCAATGGATGGCAATGATTGTTGCAGCGGTCATTCATTACAATCTGGGATCGAGTTTCTGTAAGCAACTTCCGCACGCGATCCGTCCGTCGTTTCCTCGGCTGTCGATGGATTTGTATTATCGTTTTTCACTTTATGATTACATTTGTTCTTTTTGTGAAAAAAGTCTCGGTGGCAACCAGTAAGAAGCACTTTAACACCTTTGTGATGGGTTCATTTACACGAACAGAAAGCACTTGACACCTTTTACAATTGACTTTGTACGGGAAGGCAAAAGGTTTAAGTCAAGACCCCGTAAACAGACAAATGAGTTCGCAATCCTAGCGCGGACATTCAGACGATCTATTATGTATTTATTGCATTTACACGCAAAAAAGGAGTTTTAACAAAGTCTCGTGGGGAATTTTAAGGCAAATCTATAGTTCGTACTTGTTCTAGAGAAATGCGTATTATGGATAAGTCTATAATCGTAGACAAATTGTCATTCCGTCCCCTAGGGATTCACCCATTCCCGATTAAATTGTTGCACAGGCGCTCTCTTGTATCTCTATTTGTCTAATTGATACTAAAGTTTTTTCTCTCTTCGTAAGACAATAAGCATGGTGCTAGACTTCATTAAGAATCGCATGCTTCACATAAAGACTCTATGGAAATTAGAAAGTATTGTAACAAATGTCTGATAAGACCACGTACACACTCTGATGACGAAACCAGAGACAGATTAAAGATAATAGATTCTGCTCACTTCGCTACGGAATCCAGAAAATGTATTAACACTGTAATCAGAACAAATTTTATTAATTATCCACACAAATACATTTATACAGATTAATTGCATTGTTAAAGATTAAAGCTACTGTCTTTTCCGATTTTCTTGTTTTACTTTGAGCATTTACTCAAAAATAAAAACTACAAACAATAGAGGGAAAAACCGACAAAAACCAAACAATAACAAAAACTGAAATCACCCTGACAGTCACTCAGAGATTGTTTTCAAACGCTTCGTTGATATCATTTCTCCGAGGATCTTTAATTAAGTCTGCAAAGTTGAACGATTTTGCGATTCCGAGAGGCGAAATTTCGGACACATATTTATTATCAGAGAGGCAGAACACAATAGTCGTACGAATTATCCGCATCCCGCCCAGCACTTTGTGACGTCCCACGTGGTCCTACTCTCACTAATTACCCACATTAAAAGCGGCGATTAATTCCGTTGAATCTATGCTTATCGAATTATCTATCCATAGTTAAAGAAAGTTTGGTCTTTTAATTCTGTTTGAGACAATCCATCTTCGGAAAAAGAAATGAATATTTGAGATACTCGAGTTCCTTTTCCTTGCCAAGATGGAACAGTTTCACACCTATAATTCCATTGCAGTCGATTTCACTTTCTAGGGATTTCTTAATTTGTGAACCTTTTAACTCATTTTAGCTGCAATTAATCACCAAACTCCAAGCCAGATGATGCTGAATAGTGAATAGTGAATGCGCTCGTGTAAAACAGTACTTCCAAGTCAGGTGTTGAATACTTCGAGTTAAAATCAGTTTTAAGTACTTTTACGTATACGTATATGAACTGTTAGTACTAAGTTTATCACATGTATCATTATATATCTCATACTGTGTAACATGATTGTATGCCACCATGTTTGGTGAATTAATTGATTTTTTTTTTTCTATTGGGGGGGGGGGGGGTGTTGTTACATGTACATGTATGGGCAGTATAACGTACCCGGAAGCACGTCAGGGCCGTAAATTAACCTTCAATTTGGAGGAGGCAGGAAATTAGGCGGGGGTCTAATTGACGTTTCTTGCAAAATCCTTGATTCTAGGGCCTTCTAAGATGTTACTTGACTAACTCATTCTAAAAGAAAGATTTGGAAAGCTTTTTAAGGGAGGTATCATGTTCTTAGTTATTGGAAACAACATAAATTCTAATGAACTTTAAATTTTAATTTTTTTTGGCTCAAAAGTTGGAGGAGGCAGCTGCCTCCTCCGCCTCCATGTAATTTACGCCCTGCACGTGATAATTCGCATAAGCAGCGCATGCAAGATTTATCCAGGATACCTGTAGGTACATGTAATCACCCTATCACCATCCCCACCCCCACTGTACAATTATTCCTTACACCCTCCAAACGACGCTTATAACTATCATATATGTCACCCAAAATATACATTTATTTCTTACATTTTAAAATATCTCACTCTTGTCCCTCCTACTACCTAAATGAATGGATGCGATTCCATATTGATGTCATAGCAAACAAATCCGGGGGTGGGTGGTAAGATCGGGAACGATTCCACTAAATGGAAACTGGCATGGTCTAGCTTATTATTGACATGGCAAAATTGAGGTAAATATTGTGGTAGCATGTCACTATCTTGAATGCACAATTTACGTGTACATTGACAAATGAGATGTTGAAGTTAAAATACAAAGGACATGCGTGAATTCTTGCACCATATTTTGTCACAATTAAATTTAACTTGTATTTCAAAACATGAAATGTAAAATTTAGTTACGCGCCATTCTCATCTTTCGTGCACACCCCTCAGGAGACCGATTACTTTGCTGACGTCAGTCACGGTATTTACAAGACATGAATCTCTGGGCGTTAGCGAAAGTGGTGGGGTGACGAGATAGAGGGTAAAGGTCTCCAAACTTATGATTTTTAAGATCTGTGTTCGACCCAAAAATTATCATTATTAATTTTTGATTAATTCTATTATAAATACTTTTCTGATAAGAATAGCATTAGTTGTGAATAGCATTCTTTATACATACCGCTGTGAATTCCATAATTTATTTCGTTGCACATATCAAATGCACATCATAGATAGACCATTATACACAAAACCAAGAATTAAAAGCTTCTTACTTATTGTGACATAATAACCATATTTGTATTTCTATATTTTTTAAGATTTCAGAATAAATACTATCGGTTTTTTTCACGTACATGTATTTGAAAGAAAAGGGTATCTAGGCATTTCTTGTCTTTCCCCTCGTTTTTTTTTCCAAGCTGTCGTCCAATAGTTCTCCACCAACCCGATTCATTCAAATTATTAGCTTGATATAACATTCTAAATATCGCTAGTGTCACTTCATTAAAGATGTCTGTGTTTGAGAATTCGAGTCTTAAATTTTCTCAAGCAAAGCATTATTTATCGTTTACATGTATTATGGTGTACCAAATCGGAAATATGTCCTTATCACTGCACGTGAAAGTCAGAAACTATCTATTCCATATATCATATCTCGCGCTACTACTGCATTCCCATTACAGATATACTGAACGAATAAAGATAGATAGAGAGAGATAGACAGACAGACAGATAGATAGATAGATAGATAGATAGATAGATAGATAGATAGATAGATAGATAGATAGATAGATAGAGATAGATAGATAGATAGATAGATAGATAGATAGATAGATAGAAGACTTAAGTATACCCAGTGATAATGCGCATGGATTTATTATTAATGAGCAATATTTTTGGTATTCATAATTCAAATAATGGCGATAAAGTGTATTAATATGTAGCGAAATGTAATCCTCATACTCAATTTAGTCATCATTTATTCACGTGTTATTAAAGTACATGGTAATTTTAAACAAACATATTTATATATCTTTTACGTCAATTTAGACCTTTTAGTATTTTTTAAGATTTTATTAAAAATTATAATCATAAAACCTTAGAAATTCGTGCAATTTAACTAGATCTACTTTAATTGTGTTACATCCTGAAATTAAAGTTGAAAACATCGGAGTCAATCTCAACATTAATGAGCAGGGATTTGTTACTATGTATAATTTGTCATATTCAAAGTTTTGTATACATGCCTAAGAAGGCCTCCATTTCACGCTTTTGCTTTACAATAAAAAGTGTTCGGCACAATAATTCCTGATACAAGTCAGTTTCATCAAAATGAACTTTATGGAATGCAAGCTGAATGTTGATTAACTGGAACTCGGTGAACTACTTCCAAAAAAAAATTATCACAAGCACCATTAGTTGTATGAATTGTCATTTATTGATATACGTAAACAGGAACATCACCAAGAAATATTTCAAACATTGGTACTAATTTAGAATCGTGTAATGATCTCCCCTGATTCAAAATAATGTAAAAAAAAAAAAAAATAAATAAAAAAAAAAAAAATAAATAAATAAATAAAAATGACAATGTAAAAAAGGAAGATCACCCAGAAATATATCATTGTTACTGATTAATAGAGCAAATTAATGTAAAGAAGAAAGAAGGAGAGAACAAAGTGTAAAAACATATACACAGCACAACCAAAATGTTGGTGTTCAAAAACGAAACAAGAGTACCGCCAGCGGTACATAATACGCCCGTGAAAAGCTAAAATAGGGCGTTTTTCTTACACCATGATTTGTAGAACTTGCCTTCAAGTAGTATCAGCAATCATCAAGGTGTGACATACTTTCTTTCCTTAAAAACAAAAACAAGACAAATCATGTACTCTCTATGTAATACATGTATTTTCACTTGGCATATGATGTATGTGTACCAAGTTTAATGCTCTTTGCCCCAACGAATCGGTCTGCATCCTGCTACTACGACCTTGACCTTAAGAAACAATAGGCATCATCCACTTGCCATAAAGTGTATGTGTACAAAGTTTGATGGTCCTAGCCCCAACAGTTCGGTTTGTATATTGCCTACTAAGTGATAATTTGACCTTGTAAAAATAATAGGCATCTTCCTCTCATCGTGGTTATCAAATGTACCAAGTTTCAATATTCTGGAGCTTACGGTTCGGTTTGTATCCTGCCTACAAGGTTTTCCAACTAATTAATAGTGTGACTTTGACCATTGAACCCTGATCTTGAAAAACAATAGGCATCTTCCTCTCATCATGGTAATCAAATATACCGATTTGTAATATCCTGAAACTTACGGTTGGGTTTCTATCCTGCCCACAAGGGTTTCCTACTAGGTTTTCCTACTAAGTGATACTACGGCCTTGACCTTTGATCTCTGACCTTGAAAAACAATAGGCATCCTCCTCTCATCATGGTAATTAAATATACCAAATTGTAAAATCCTAGAGCTTACGGTTCGGTCTGTATTCTGTCCACAAGATTCGGACAGACGGACGACGCCATACCATAAATTGTCTTCGACGGACGTATAAAAATGATGAGTAGCAAAAACAAACGTCACATGTCAGTGATCGTCGGGAAAGGTGGGCGGATCAATAGATTGGGAAGTAACATTATTCTTAGTTTCATCAAAATGACCTAAATTTGAAATTATAAAATCAGAAAGATGACGTTTTCCGGCCATATTTGATATTTTGATAGACAATGACTTTTAAAAATCGAAAGCAGGATTAGACAAATTTTAAGTCTGTATTATGTCATCTACTCCTGAATCACATGGGGATCCGGGTTAGAATAGATCCTCAGTATCCCCTTCCTTGTCGTAAGAGGCGACTAAATGGAGCGGTCCTTCGGATGAGACCGCAAAAACCTAGGCCCCGTGTCATAGCAGGTGTGGCACGATAAAGATCCTCCCTGCTCAAAGGCCATCAGCGCCGAACATAGGCCTAAATCTTGCAGCCCTTCTCCGGCAGTGGTGACTCTCCATATGAGTGAAATATTCTCGAGAGGAACGTTAAACGATAATCACAATCAATCAACCTGATAACTTTTATTATTTTACTTTCATGTAAAATACTCGAATCTGATTGGTCGAGAAGCATTTGAAAAAACATTGTTACCCTCTGAGAACAGAAAGCACGCCCTACAGGGTGATAGTATCTAGCAACGGGTAACAGTACTTGACGATGGGTGATATTATAGAAAAAAATTATCATATGCGTCAAATTTATGCGCGTACGGTTCGCCGTAAATTGTTAGACGACGTCGTTTGAGCGTTTGTAATAAACACGAATACCCGCATCGATATACGAAAAATCGCATGACAGTGATTGATCAAATGTCAACAGACGTAAGTCTTTCTGCTTTGTTGTTTATATAACATTCAGTATAATAAAATAAATATTGCATGTAGTGGAGGGTAACATTGAAAATTTTCATCCCTCGAAAAACCATTGTCAACCTCGGCTACGCCTCGGTTGACAATGGTTTTCTCGGGGTGAAAATTTTCAATGTTACCCTCCACTACATACAATATTTATATAATATTTGATTCTGCATACACGTGGTCTGTTTAATGAAGAAAGTAAGATCAAGTCTTCATCTGTAGCTGGCGCCAGGAGAGAACATCACTGGAGAAAAGAAGAGTCCTAAACTTTATATCTTGTTCAAATTCATTTACATTTTCACTTTAATTAGTCCCAGACGTTTTTCTCATCCTACTGCACGTATCCACCGACGCTTTTTTATAACAAAATAATCAGATTCATAACTAATTCCTCAATCAGACTATGCGATATTCACTTTCGAGAAATAATCATTGGGTTCGACCTTCACTAAATTGAGCTTATTGAAATTTAGTCTGGGTTCGGTCTTCTCTACGTCAATTACACGGAACAATACATCGTCTGCATTCCAAATACGCTATATCTCTCTGCAGATTTCGCGCCATCATCTCTCATCGAAATGTTTTAGCTTATCCGACATCTATGCTCTACAAATGTTTAGTAAGACGGATTTACGTTTTCCCTGGGAGAGTTCAGAAATCAAATGTTATGGCAAATAACTCCTGATACACTTTCGGACCTTTACGTAAATTCAATGGATGTCTTGAATATCGCAAATCGCTTTATATAAAATTAAATGTTAGTCTCAGTGGAACTTTTTTCTGGCGATGTATACAACTAATTCAAATTGATCTTGACAAATGACTATAGATACTGTTCGCCCGGCCGAGCCAATATTACCCCGCTTTGGGGAGAGACTGATTAATTTCTCGGGGTAACTTAATTTGCAGACATCGGCGATTCGGGATATCGGAGAGAAGGGACCCTGGGGGAGCGTTTAACACGGACTGAAGACAGCCCGATCAATTGGAGAGTAAAGAAACAGTGGTCTGGGGCGGGGGCAACGTCGCTATCCCATATCACATAAAAATACTCTTTGTTAATTAATGTTTCCTGGTGAGAGCTTTCATTTCAAATCAAGTTACCCAAAGCGAATATGGATAATTGCAGTCGAGTGGTTGTCCTTATATTTACTATAGTTAAAATATTCCGCGCGTTTAAGCTTTTTATTATTTAAAACATGGCTTTATTATAGATTCTCAATTTCTCCTGTGAATAGAAAATTAGTTACGTCTGTCAACGGGAAATGAAACAATATACATCTAGTCTTGCACGAGGAGATTATGTGGTCTCGGGAGAAATACATATAATATCTCCTTGAATAGTGGAGATAATGTTAAGAGTATAGCACAAAATATCACGAGAGAGCCAAAAACGTTTTTAGGTAAAACAAAATGATGAAACTAAATGGAATGTTTTTGCACCTTCTGGAAAAGGTTTTACAATTCTTCCAATAACTATTAATTGATGTGAACAAAAATCCTAAAACAAAACACTTAGGCCTCAGAATTTCATGCAAAAGAGTAAATTTATTTACATCGGAACTGTTACAATAGGTACATGTAATTCAGTCCATGCTGCCATACTGTGGTCTGATATGGGTGTACCAAACGTGGTCAGCAGGCCCGTTAGATTGTCTTCCGTTAAAACAGAGGGCGAAACAACGATTATGAAATATCTTCCTGATCTGTAAATGTTTGATTTTAAATCTTGAAAATTATAGAGATAATAGTTATGGGGCTGTTTTACTTATATCAACCAATAAAACGTTCTAATGAAATAATGTGAAAAATAATCCGACTTCAACAACAATTAAATTCTTATAAAGTACTGATATGCTTTGTGAAAACTTCCTAAAGCTCTTCATTATTGCTTTGAAGGTAAAAAATTCTGAAGCGTCCCCCCTCCCTCTTTATTTTAGTGAGCCCCGTCAATAAATGTATGGTTTTTTTTCATATTTGTGTATGACATAATACATAGCACAGTATTTCATATCCCAAAACATTGAGGGTAATTTAGAGTTATCAGGAAATGCACATACTAGTACTACTACTAGCACGTAATCGAAACCTGGTTTGTTATTTAAAAATCTTCGATAATTTACCTAACGAAAAAAAAAAAACTCGAAGAAATAATGGCTCTGATGATAAACATCCCTTTATAGAAATGTTCCTTCTAGAAATACAGCTGAATCTCTCTCTCTCTCTCTCTCTCTCTCTCTCTCTCTCTCTGATCGTCAGAAAGATCTGGTGGGTACAAAATTCAGACTTTCATTCTTCGTACATATAATTATAGAAAAAGAAAATGGCTAAGGTAAAAGAAAATGTATCGTTCTTTCTATAAAAAAAAACTGTCTGCAATTGCCTACTGTGAACTGACTTTAATTCGCATTAGAGAAATTTTTGCGACGTTCGCGGGAACTTCCTCATCGCAAATATTTCTCGCCAGGAACAAGTTCTTTAATATCCCTTGTAATTGTTTAAGATAAGCTCGGTCAAGAAAATTAGTCTCTGCGAACAAGTTCATCACTGATAAATCGTAAAATAAATTCTCGAATACAAATTTGTCTACAGCACTCTCTCACAATATCAACGATTTCCAATTTTTATTTACATTTCTTTATTAGAAAAAAAAAACCAAAGTTCTGAACAAAATATACAAATAAATTTTTACAAACATGGCATAGTTATACAAGATCGGAAGAAATAAGAAACATAGAATACATATGGGCCAGACATATGTTATGTTATGCTGTATTCTGAAACAATGCTTCATTGCATGGATGAATGTATACATTATACATAATATATCGTTACATAATCCTACAGCAACGCGAATATAATACTGCGTTTGGTTAATACTGATGAATCGTTTAACTATATACATTAGAATGCACAAAGCGACTGACAGGCGTACTGTATAAACAAGAGTGTTCCTATTGCCCCAGTCTCAGATTGGACTGGCAGAATAATGGATAAAATATTGATGAACGTTTGTTAAAATTTTCAAACACCAAAATTGGCATTTTGAAGGAAAAAAAATCCCGGCAGGTTTGCTCATACTCTTTAGATACAAATTATGAATATTTACACGTTCTTGATTGACAGACTTGACAAGTTCATAAAACATCAAAATGTCAATTTATTATATTTATGCGTATAGCATTACTATTATGTTACTAATGTTTAGTAAGCCATTTTAAGGCATATTTCTCTCGATCACCAGATCCACAAACACAAACGTCTTTAGAATGCTGAAACTGTTCATTGTTCAAACGACTGCGAGACAATCTTTTCCCCATGTTGTGTTTTATTTTGAAAGGTTACTTTAAGGCAGATGATTTACTCCGTTTTCTCTGAACATATGAACGTCTTTGGAAGGCTGAAGTTGTTCATGCTTGCCAACATGCGACTGGCTGCCTGCCGTTCCATCTCCTTTTCTTCCGCCGCTTGTCTCCTTGAACAAAAGCGAACGTTTAAATTTGATTCACCGCACAACTATCAATGGTAATTGCCCTGAAATATTTTTAGATTATAATCTTTCGCTTTAGTTGACTTAATATTATGTTATAGTCTTTCACAATCCGTTCCTTCTGTTGAAGAATTACTAGATCTAAATACATGTATATTATAATAGAAATTATTTGCCATCGATGAAATATAGTGCGTATCACTAAGTTACCTTGTTTTTCAAAAATAAATATTTTGTATAAAAATCCTTTTTATCCATGACTCATAACCAAACTTAATTATTAAATAGTTTTACACCATTTGCTTTTCAATCATGCAAATTTTTCAGCAAAAAACATGTCACTGCATATAACTATTTTGTAAAAATAAAACATAAACTGACCTCCATTTTGTTCGACGGTTTTGAAACCAAGTCTTCACCTGGGAATCCGAGATTTTAAGAGTTTTTGCTAGACTTGTCCTTTCGGAAGACGCCAAATATTTTTGTCTGTCGAAGCGCTTTTCCAATTCTATGATGGTCATTCGAGAAAATGATGTTCTTGGTTTTTTTCTCTTTGGTGGTGTCCTATTTTGATAAGGATGTCCAACTCTTCTAGTTACTATAATATACATAATTAAAATTTTACTTCCCATAGAAACAGTTTAAACTGAAGAATTTACTAAACTGCGTAGAAATTTATAAATACTCTTTACGTCATACACATGTACTTAACAGTATTGTAAAATCATCATCTAAAATCAAATCAAATCTGTTCGTTAAGAATAACTTGATAATACATGTATATAAAAGCAATTCTTGAATTCGCAGTAAAACTGATTCCTATAGTTATTACAAAGATACATCAAAATCTTTGACGAACGTTACAACGAATATCTCTTTAAAGAAGCAATAACTTACTGTTGCAATGAGCTTTCGCGTTTCCCGCATCCTTCAATGGAAAAAATAATTCTTGACAATAAGGGTAACACGTGCTCGCTTTACTTCTTTGTAAAGTAAACAGTTGATTGTAATATCCGGATAATGAAGAAAGTCCAACAGTTAATGATTCCTTGATCCGCTCCTCTGTTTTTACAGTTTTACTACTTCCTTGTTGCAAAATGTTTTCTATTCCAAATCTGAGACGCTTAGCAGGTGCAAGGTCCTTATTTGCGACTGTATCCTTCACATCCCTGTTGTCTATAACATCCTGGTTGTCATTACTGGAAACATCCTGGTTGTCAATTTCAGAAGTATCATGCTTCGACTGTCTCGGGATCTCACCTTCTTCCTTCATTGCGTGTTCTCTCTGACTTTTATTTTTGTCCATAGCAAAATCTGTTCTCTCACGAGCCTATGGTGTTCAGAGGGCAAAGTTTTCCGTGATTGCCAAATTGGTAGGAACAATCGAATAAACCTATAAACTTCTTAGCAGAGAAATAACGGACTCCGACGATTTCTAACATAATTGTTCAATAATAGCTTCATTCAATGGCCCTTAAACGCTGACAAGGAGTGTGCCGATTCAGATAGCCTGGGACAGGCCCCGCCTATACAAGATTACTTTCAATCGAAGCCGACTAATTGGACATCTGTTTGACTTGCAGCTTTAATGATCAATAAACCCTTGGACATTCAATCACGTTATCGTAAGCACTTGTAAATTTGCCATGAGTGCCGACTATTAAAACCCTTTAAATTATATTGAGAAGATACAGATCCTGGTAGTTTCATCTGGGTTTTCTCTGCAGAAGTTGCAAATAGTCCCTGCATCTATCTCCCGGATACGTTATCGCCGAAAACTAAGGTCGCGTTCGGAACACCTCAGGCGCTGTCGGTCGTAAACATCTCTTCAGATAATTCTTAATTGAAAATGAACAAAATCAATGTCGTTTATTTTTCTAGAAGTTAATTATGGTCCCGAGCTACGCGTGTTCGTTTACATAAAATGAAACGACGGTTAATAACAATTGTGCTGACTGTAAATCTCATCATTTTCGATTTTTATGGTTCAATTATAGATTACCGTTTCGGTTGCTTTGACAAAGTGTTTTCAAGTCTAATACAGTTCGCTCGTATTTTACTTCCAAGATTATTCATTTTTAATGGATAATTTGAAGAAACTGCCGTGAAATGTGTAACAGTTTAATAACAATATTACTCGCATAAGACGCAGATACATTGGTTTTGTTCGCTGTTACACAAATAAAGCTTATTTCTTCTATATGGGTATGTTACAAACCTCGCTATTATGAGTAAATATTGAACGGAATGGGATAATTTGAGATTTGATTGAGTCATTAACATGCGTGTACCTGACATCCACAAGAGCAGCTACCGTAATGACCATCCCGCTTATCAATGTCTGTACCGAGACGTCGGAAATGTGTGTCATGCATAAATATTTTTAATTAAAAAATTCTTTTAGATCAAATTACAGTGTACAAACTAGCGCAATTTTTCTTCACATGACTTGCAAAATAGAGGATGGAGAAAAACATCCACATCGATATGGTAGCCCTCTTCTATGTACATATATGTATTTGTATAGTAAGTTTACTGAAATACCAGTAATAAGTTACACAGAGTCCTTACGAAGAATAAGCCCACCCTGTTGACCGGTCACATCCATCTCAATCTCTCTATCAGGTAAACGGAGTACATTGTAATCCTGTAGTGAAAATCAGTATGTAAAGATTCACCTAGCAATTGTTATGAAACACCTCAGACAGCGTTCCATCTAATGACAGGTTTTATTTTGCCAATAAAATCATTATAAAGACCGAAGAATATGCAATTGCTGACTTTAAACAAGAGTGTTAGAACCATTTTGGAACTATCTTATTTGTCAGTAGTCTACCTTGGTTTGAAAATTTAGACAAATTCGATGATATGCGACATATGTGCGTGTATTGTCTTTAGTTATGAACCATGTGGGTCATGGAGCTCTTCTCGGTTTAAGAATTGAACGCACAGAGAATATAACCTCGCATATCGAGTCAGTTGAGAGACAGAAATGCTATATACAAGTGATATTGGACAAGATATGTTTGTAGCACACATATGCCCCCCATGGTGCAAAAATTGAAAAGGGTTATACACACACATCATTTAATTGATAGTAGTATAATCAATTCAAAATATTGAGTAGATAACATCTTCCTATGTCAAGAGCGGATTGACCATGTGACCTAACAATCAATAGGGGTCATCTACTCCTTATGCTGTACCAGTGTACCAAGTTTGGTGTCAATCAAGCAAACAATTCTTAAAATATAGGAGACAATGTATTATTATGTCCAGTTCAACAATTGACCTTTGACCATGTGACCTCAAAATCAATAGGGGTCATCTTCTCCTGAAGATGTACCAGTGTACCAAGTTTGATGTCTGTCAAGCAAAGGGCTCTCAAGATATTGAGCGGACAGTATATTCCTATGTCCAGTTTGACCCTTGACCTTTGACCATGTGACCTCAAAATCAGTAAGGATCATCTTCTCCTGAAGATGTACCAGTGTACCAAGTGTCATGTCTGTTAAGCAAAGGGTTCTCAAGATATTGAGCGGACAGTATAATCCAATGTCCAGTTTGAACCTTGCCTTTGACAATGTGACCTCAAAATCAATAGGGGTCATCTTCTCTTAAAGATATACCAGTATACCAAGTTTGATGTCTGTCAAGCAAAGAGTTCTCTAGACATTGAGTGGTTAGTATATTCCTATGTCCAGTATGACCCTTAACCTTTGACCATGTGACCTCAAAATCAATAGAGGTTATCTACTTCTTAGGATGTGCCTGTGTACCAAGTTTGATGTCTGTCAAGCAAAGGGTTCTCAAGATATTGAACGGACAGTATATTCCTATGTCCAGAGTAGATTGACTTTTGACCATGTGACCTGAAAAACAAAAGGGGTCCTTTTCTACTCATAACCAAACCACATATGAAACATCATTATAAACAAGTGGATGGGTCTCAAGATATTGACCGGACAACATTTGGTCTACCGACCGACCGACAGGTTCAAAGCAATATGCCCTTCTTCTTTGAAGGGGAATAAATATGGCTACATAAATATGGGAAGTTGACGGTGGGAAGCTAGAGTCCTCCATTTTGTCATACAGTTGAGTTGATAGTCTCACGAATGCAGAAGGTGAAGATAGCGAATAGCGATCAATCTCATAAACGCTGGATAAAGAATGCAAAATTGAGAGCAATGTCAACATGGACACCCTTGAAACACCAGAGGTAGGAGCAAGTGCCCAGGAGGAGTTTAAGGAACAACAACAGAGAAATCATTGTTAAACGTATTTTTTCTTCTACTATATGTCTTAATTTTTCATATCTCCATTCGATTTGAAAAATTAAGACATATCGTATGCCTGAATGTACAATTCTGAATTTATATATGCTTAGTACTTCGTTACTAGCTCGAAAATACGGATGTATATTGAATTGCTGTCATAAAATTTAGAAATTCATTTCAAAATTAAGGATTATCTCCCTCGTGCATAGCTCTTATCCTTGGACGAATTTGGCTCCACTTTTTTGGCACGCTGTTTTTGGCTATATTTAGCTCTAAAACTTCATAGTTATTTCGGATTTCAAACATTTCGGTTGAGCATCACTGAAGAGACGTTATTTGTCGAAATGCGTATCTGGTGCATCAAAATTGGTACCGTATAAGTTTTACATTATGACCCTGGGTCGAGGCCTCTGCTGGTGGACTGTTAGTCCCCGAGGGTCTCTACAGCCCAGTAGCTTAGTACTTCGTTACTAGCTTGAAAATACGGATGTATATTGAATTGCTGTTATAAAATTTAGAAATTCATTTCAAAATTAAGGATTATCTCCCTCGTACATAGCTCTTATCCTTGGACGAATTTGGCACCACTTTTTTGGCACGCTGTTTTTGGCTATATTTAGCTCTAAAACTTCATAGTTATTTCGGATTTCAAACATTTCGGTTGAGCATCACTGAAGAGACATTATTTGTCGAAATGCGCATCTGGTGCATCAAAATTGGTACCGTATAAGTTTTACATATGAAAGTTACTATTCCGAATAAATTACATGATACATATACCCCAAAAAAAATCCTACAAATTACTACCACATTATACCCCGAACTGTTCTGTTGCTTTGATGTGCGCTTCTCTCGACAACTAAATAAAGAATGTTGTGCTCACACCACTCCAATGTTAAAAATATAATGCACTCGAATATGCACTTCTTCAACATGTGCCTCACTTGAGTTGAAATCGATACCCCGACATTATGAATTAACACTGTCATAAACAAAGATACATATATTTGCCTTACGACTGGCCCATCGTCGAAACTTAGAAAGACTGACTTAGGACTAAGGTATGTTAAGAAACCGTCTCAAGCTATGCCTTAGTCTTAAGACAAGCATTCGAACTCGTAGAATTAAAAATGTATGCGCTTGACGGTCAAAATTACATGTATACCACTGCACTACACCATCATCTGCAGGATAGTTCAGTTCCATATATCAAAAGGCAATTCACAAACCTATGCATCTCTAAAACAAAATATTAAAGCGACAAGGTTTTAGAAAAAAGAAATACATGTATATCAAAATCACATATTTTATTTCACTTCAAAGATGCAGTTTTTCATAAATATTTAGAAACCCGTCGTTGTAAGGGTCAGAATTGACAAATTACGGTGTTCGCTCAATTTCATAGTTAATCATAGTACTAGAACCGCCTGTTTTGAATTCGTCCCATATAATTCACACACACACACACACACACACACACACACACACACACACACACACACACACACTATATATATATATATATATATATATATATATATATATATATTAGAATAAAATAAGTCCTTGATATAGGCAAAATATAGAGGGAAAATCAGATGAAGATTTCACATTTATTCCAAAGTGCTTTCACTCTACGGCTCTTCAGTGGAATATATTTATATATTGATCGCTGAAGACCTCGGGTGTGCTATTCCAGGGAAATTTGATATGAATGAAATGTGCAACAATATTTGGAAATTGAAAACTTTCAAATTTACTTTATTTCGTCAAAAAATGCAGTTTTATAGTAGAAAGCAATCTGAATAAAAAAAATGTAAATCCCATGCTGGACTTGACCATCGATCTACAGTTCAGCAGTAGACGTGCTAACATACTGAGCTACTCAGCTGGGCAATGATATTTTAAATGAATACATAAATATTGCTGATATTTATATTTTCATCCATGTTTGAAAAGGAAGTCAGCCATTATGACGATGTAGAGTAGCTCCTTAACAGGTTAAAGGATATGTAGCGCCTTCTCTAGCACGGCCGAATGACTACTTTAAAAGTGTTTCATTTACATACAATGTGCAGAACCGATGTGTGAGCGAGCACGACGTCATTCCATCAGTATATGTCCAAAGTAGATTTGTGAACACGCGTGCCATAGAATTATTATCTCTAAAATATTTACATCACTGCAGAGAGAGGCAGTCAGTCTTTATGTCTATTCTACTCGTTAAAATATCTTTTTAAAAAATCTAATTACGCTAACCTCGTTAACGCTTCATTAAAAAAAAGGCAAAACACGCTGAACAAATTCTCAGAAGGGTAGAATGCCGACTAACGTGTTTTTATAGGTACCAATTGATAGACCGTTCTTTATATACTGAGTTTACCACAGATTACTCCGTTTACCTGATCATGAAATATGGCTCACGGCGGGTGTGAACAGTCAACAGGAGATGCTTACACCTCCTACACACCTGATCCTACCTATGGTATGTCCAGGGGTTTGTATTTGTGTTACTCTTAATTTTGTAGTATTCGTTATAGGACTAAATGAGATTGATCACTGTTCGTTATCTTCACTTGTTCATATATCACCACATAATTCTATCGACCTGTCATTTTCTTTTATTACATGTATGTCAAAACGCACCATAGATGGAGTTGGAATGGACAGGAGCTTTACCCCCCCCCCCCCCCTCCCTCTGATCCTCTTTGTATACCCTTCCTTTTACCCTTTCTTCCCCCATACCCCTGTATCATGAGTTACCTTCCCCCATACCCCTGTATCATGAGCTACCTTCCCCCATACCCCTATATCATGAGCTACAATGTGGAAACTCTTCGTTTAATATTTTCTCAGCAATGCTCTACTTGTATATCATATCCGATAGGAAATGTACATGAATATCATGCATTTCCAATTGGAGATAAATTTAAGATTCCTATGAGAAATACTTTTAAACTTCTTTTGTTGAAATCCTATGGGATTTTGTTTGTTTGTGTTTCTCTCAGGAATGTAATTCTCCATATCAGGTTTTGTTAAAATATTCGCAGCATAAACAAAACCGAAAAATAAACAGCGTGTAATTTGTCCCATATATCTCCTCACCTTCGCTGTCCTACTTTTACCCAACTCACACTAGTAGTAAATAGTCATTGCAAATGCTTTCCGAAGATAAAAACCATTCGTCCTACTTTCTCCCAACTCATACTAGCAGTAAATGGTCAAAGCAAATGCTTTACGAAGATAAAAATCATTTGAGTACAATATAAAAATGCTCTTTGAAATAATATGTTGTTAGTTCACGCAAAACATTTCTATGACTTTTGGAATATACAGACTATACGTTTTCTCCGGATCCAAAATATTAAAATCTATATCTCATCGTTATCTTCGCCTTCCATCACAGTGACTGTATTTTCCGGTGTGTTTTTTAGCTTTGTAAATTTGTTGGTTTTACTAATCTAGATATTTCGTCTTTTGACAAAAATCACACCACAAGAAGTTTAAAAACACTGAATTTGTTTACATGATGATTTATAGAGGTATCTATGAACAGTTCTCACTCAATAATCTTTCTTTCTGTAATTAACATTCATTATATATATATATATATATATATATATATATATATAGGTTCTGAAAATAATTTTTTATAGTTTCGATACGACACATATAAGAGGAATGTGCCATGATATTATTTATGATGTGATTTTTCTGTAGGATTGTGAAATTTCCATAGGATATTTCTCTTTCCAGAATTCTGACAAAAAAATCGAGTAAAACATTTTAAAATCAAGATCGAGAAAATAAGACATAGTATAAAAGTATAGAATTATGACTAAAGTGTGACCCTGTTCCTAAATCAGAGCGATTGTTGGATAAAGAGTTCGAGAGAACCAGGTGCGAGATTGTTGTCTAGTAAATCTCCAAGCTATTTCATATTAACCTTATAATGAGCAAATATTTTCAGCGTTTGGCATACGTTGATTATGATGTATATTTCCTATAAGATAAATATACAGCAAGAGTAAGTCTAAATTCAAAGTACATGTACCAGTATTTGCGGCCAGATTGAAGTGATTTTCTTTCTTTCTTTCTTTTTTTTTTTTTTTTTTTTTGATTAACGGACAAATTAAATACTACAGAATATAAAACGACCGATGTTCTGACGGACGCGAATTAATATTGCACCGAAGAAAAAGATATTCTTGTGACAATCAAAAATGGTTTTTTTATCACTCTTTAACAACATCTCACCGACAAAGTATGGGTAAGTTTATCATTGAAATAGTGAGGATTTAGTCATGTCTTTTCTCTGCGGTATACCGTCGTTTTGATGCGCGTTAAATAGATTTGAATTTTGTAAACCAATATATTGCAATTTAAAGACTTTTCAATAGCTGAAAATTTTTTTTGCTTCTGTGGAATATTTAGAGTACACAGAGATCGATGGTGGTATTTTTTTTTTTTTTAATCTCAATGTACATGTTTCCGTCTGTGAGATACATATCCCATATTATATATATATATGAAAAGCAACCGGTATAAAGAAAACAATCCCAGATTACCATTGCAATACAAAATAAATAAATATATGAAAAAAATATATTTATCATCTATAGATAAATCACACTAAGTGCAAAAACTGATAGAAGTCAAATACATACATTAAACTTTTATATACAGTGTATAAATGTCCCGCAAGATGTAAAGATACGCGCCACAATATACGATTGTACAAGAATTTCAGATCTCAACAACAGGATAGTGTACAACTTATTTCCTTTCTTTCCTCAAGAAAATTACCCACAAACAATTCATTTAACGAGCATTCGAGCTTCAGCGTTAATTTTCGTCACTTTCATAGTTTGTTGAGTAACTTTTACGATACTCAATATTAATTAATGAATTACAAAGACGTTTTCAGTAATGAATCGCTTAAGCAGAGACCGACGAATTGACGGGGGATCGCATTGGAAACACTTCGTATAAATCTAGCCTTGTGTTAAAGTGTAGCAATTTATCAGTATTCCGTGTATCGAAATAAATTTAATGGCAGAAAGAAAGACGATCTTTATTATCTCTCAACGGGGTATTACGAAATTATTCTTCGTCGGCATATTCCCATCTCAGGAAATGGCTTGCCGTCATCTTTAATTCGGACATTAAATTCGTCATGACGAAAATTGTCATTCACTGAAATTGAATTTAGTATCTTCATAAAAGGGGCTTCACTCACCTGGCGGTAGAATGAGGAATTGTACGTTCTCGGTCTTAGTCATTAATGCGAAAGCCCAGGCGTATATCTTTATTTGTTTTAACGGCCACTGAGGCAAATTGTCACCTTGGGCCATGGCGGAGAAAATGGCTAAGTGTTAAAAGGGAAAAGAAGTATAATTGATTCTTAACTCTCGCATTCTCTTGTGTTTTGTTAGCGCAGAGTAATGGGCGTCTTATTGGGTTAAACATCTAACGATTCTGATTATGATAGCTCTGGCTCTTCTATTAATTTGATCAAGGAAAATGTTAAGAGAGTTCCGAGTAATTTCGCGCCTTGGTCACGTGAACTCGCGTCCTGAATCTTTATTTTAATGGGAGTTTACTGCTGCGGGACCGTCGGTATTTGAAGTTATTTGTAGGCAACATAGACGTGAAATAGTTAGTTTTATTCAATTTTATCCCAATAATAAGTCATTAATGACCATCCCAGTTCCTTATTTCTATCATCCGCGTAAATTTCATTTTGAGGAAGATGATCCCATTTGCGAAATAGAGCATCTCATCTGATTTTTTTTAAAATGAAGAATATCTACCTTGGAAAAATGTCACATGTACTTTGCAGAGCGCAAACGTAATATTCAAAGTTTCTATTCAAACCATTGACGACAAATATACTGTGGCATGTCTTTATAGTATACAGTATGGGGGGAGGGGGAGAGTCTTTGATACAAGTCAATGACGAGGTCAGTTTGAATATGGATTATGACTTTTATGTAGCTCAAAATAAATTAAAATGATATCTAAAAAATAATGATAATAAACTATAAAATGCGCATTCTTAAAAAAGGTTCGTGTACTGAAATACAATTTATATCGTACTACAAATTTCTCTATAATTTAAATGAGTAATTACACATTGGGCTTAAATTATTTTCCTCTTTGTGACCCCCCCCCCCCCCTAAATTTGACATGGATATAGGTAAGTGAGTAAACATTTCATTTTAGGGCCAAACAAGTGCAAATAATGACATTGATGAATTATCAACTTTTACCAACATTTACTGTGAAAATTCATCCCGTTATTGAGCAATTCTATAAAACTAAAAAAGTACGAACGAAATTATAGGCTTAATTCTTTTTAACTTAGAGCATTTATTTTCAAGGTCAGTCGGGAAAATGGGGAAAACAAACCGGATTTCACTTTAGACCTTATCCGCAATGCTTCAAACCAATGATCTTTAAATAGTGATCATGCGCTGCAATATACTGAGACATATTTACAATATAAACTATACACAGAGCTATATACACAAAGTAATCTCCAATATTTAACAGTCATAGGGTGTTACAACACATCTCTCATCAAAAATGATGTATATATTTAGATAGTCGCGGGCAATTTGTTTCCATGTTCATAAACCAGTTATTTATATTACAAATACCGCTGGTGGAAAGTTTATAAAATATTCATGTAGCGATAAATATGCTGCAAAATTTCAAATCAAACGGCAAACTTGCGGCAGATGATAGGAAAGGAAATCGGACGCGGACGGACTGCTAAGTTCCACATTAATATTGATGGTTGTCATCAAAGAGCCATCAACCTCCGGAAAAGTTTACAAATAATACCGGCGAGATGTGCCGGCTGGTCGTGTATATTTCACTCTTGCTAAGCGCTCGGAAATGATCAACCATTAAACACCAACTAGGCACTAACGAGAAAACTTCCCGTCTTATCATTATATCAGTCAAGACATCATGTCAGCCAATTTGATCTATCCGAGTGTCAATATTTATAATTGAAATCATGGATATAAATTTGGTTTGATTCCACGAGCTGAGAGAAGACAGCTGCATGTGGTTTTTTTAAGATCACTCCTTGTCGTTAGAGCCTGAATTATAGCTCCGAATCACGTCTTTGTCATTGTTTTAGTCGCTTTAAACGAAAAACTGTTTAATTATTAAACTTCATTGTCTCGTAAAGTTTAGTGGACTGACGTTCTCTAAGCGCCTATGGCGAATTTGTTTTCGCTGAAAGCACTGCCAATATATGTATATGTCTTTGGAAGAATTTGTCATCAAGTGTACAACTTATGAACAATCAATGTAACTTTTCATACCATATAGTTACTTCCATGTAACGTTATAGCAATGGCTAAACCTCCAGAAAACAAAGGCAATTTCCAAGGCTTTATACAATTTGCATCTTTCAGTTTATGATAAAAACCTTTGAAAAATTACTGTGTGAAAATTTAAAAATATGTGCATATCAATATTTATATTTTTAAGGTTTTCGTTAAAGGTTCAAATATATCAACAAAGCACCTTAAATATTGATACCCTCTTTAGCTTGCCAGCGGTGTTTCATGCTGCCTCTAACCACATTGACAGCTAATGAAGTGATCTTTCTTTATCTAACGTAATCGTCAGGCGATACAGCAATGGTTTGAAATTCAGCAATTTCAGGAACAAGTATAGCTTTTTAACAAAGCTTGCCGTCTTTAGCAACAACCTTATACAGTAAACTGATAAATGTATGATATACTTTAAGTATTTATATATTTATTAAATGACCACATATAATCAAACGTTTCTAAAATGGTAAATCTTATATAAAATCAAGTTTTAAAAACACCTACTAGAAACTACTGTACAATAATTTTTCTAGAATGACCTTGAAGTAGACATGATATTTGCACTAAAATAGAAAGCATTATTTCTTCTCAACTTCAAGAAAACAGTGAAAAGCAGATGTTCAGCGTGTTTAATTTTTCAAAAGCAAGAAACAAAAAAAATACTAAATAGCTTAAAATTGCCCAAATTTTATCAAGAAGAATTTTAAGGTTTTCGTGCAAAAAAAGACCATTTCTATTATTTGTTGAATTATAGAAAGGTTTTTGATAGTTATTATGGATAAGATTAAAATGTCAGTTTCCTTATATTGTAATTTTTCTTCTATTCGTTTTCTTTCTCTTTTTTTAAGATTGAAAATCCTGTAAAATTGTTAAGTCGTATGTAAATCAGATCATCACGAAATTATCTCCCTTGCGTTGAACAGAATTTAAACCAATAAAATAAATTAGAATTTTCACATCATACATTTTCTACCAATCACAATGGAGGGGAAGTGCATTGTCTGAAGACTGTTAGTCTGCAAAATACTTCAACTATACGATACCGTCTTTCTTGGAAGACAGTAATAACTAATTGCATGTTCCGCATCCGTCGTCAAATCTCTCCAAATCCGCTATTAAGCTTGCTCAGTCAATTTTGGGGAAACTCCACACTAATGACGGTTTGAGTCCCATCGAAAATAGTTCACTCATATTGAGACATCACCAGGTGAAGTAACACATTTAGACCTATGCCACGTGGTTTCAGGGACAGAATTGATCTTAGACCATATGGATGATGTTGACATCTTTGATAAGCTTCGTATATCGTGACATATGATCTTTATTATGAACTCATTATTCGTTAAGAATATCCCACAACCAACTTTTTCCTACTTTCGCTGCTTAGGCATGTCCAACTTTTCTTCATTTCTTCCCCCGACCGGACATACATGTAATTGGTTGAATTTACAGCATTAACTTTAGAAGTGCATGACATCTCTCCAAGCTTCCTTCTTAACATTGGAAACTTTGGGGGGTTTTAGAGAACAAATGTCTTTTCTTTTCTCCACTTCGTCAGTCAATACTAATATTTCAGCAGCTGAAAAATATGGACATCGTTTCATTTATCTGAACGCTCGGACTTCGTAGCCGCTCTGTGGTGACAAGTGACTGCATTCGAATACCATTCATTTATTGTTTGTAGACACAAAAACAGTAGTTCTTCACGTTTTTATCTTTGGTAGTTTTTCGTTTCATTCAGTTATTGACTTTTTCCACGTAGGAGAGCTTTCGCGCTTAGTATATATAATCGAATAATCTCTTGTTCGATTTATGCGACGTTCGTTATAAGTGTGCACAAGTATTGCCTGTCTTTTTTTTTCTATACCCACCCACGCCCTCGTTTACGGATTTTTTTAAATTTATATATATATATATATATATATATATATACATGTATATATATATTTGTATTCAGTACATGTATGTTATTTTATTAAATAAAACAAGTGCGACGTTGCGAATTTCTAACGAACGCATTAATCATATTATTGTCTTATTCTTTATATTATATAATTATGTAAAATTTGACAATCATTTGGTAAACAAATCGAGCGTAACTTTTGAAGTACATAATAAAGTGTAAAATGACATCATTTAGAAAAGAAGTACAATGTATTAAATCTTATAAATACATTGAACCATTACAAATGATTGAACTCGTAATATTTCAACTTCTTATTTTTTTTTAAAATACTTTGATATATTCCATATACATGTAGCATTTAAATTCATCCATGCAATTACAAATCAGGGTAGGGTTTCACAACGGTATCTTAAGATGTGTCATAAGATAGATCATATTAAGAGTTCTGACTTATGACAATCATAAGACACGGCAGTACCGTTCATGAAACTATCTTTACTTTAAGAAATCTTATACATGTATATTGTTATACTCGTTACATTATAAAATATCGTGTTTCTTTTATCATCTTCTAACTGCATGGGTGAGTAATGAAAGAATAAAGTATATAAAATATAAATAGGAAGTTGAAATATTAAGAAAGTGTATAACTTATATAGCTTGATATAAAATACATGCAATTTATTACGGTGATATCCAAAGAATACGACATATATAGAACTTTAAGGTCAAGGTCAAATGCCTGTATTCAATTAGGGAATGAGTATCTTCTCATTCGTTATCGGTGACCGTTAAATCAGCATTGATATTCCCATTCTATTGTAATTTATTTCGTTGAGTTACATGAAATTACAACATGAAATCTTGACGTTATATTTTTGCGTCATTCTATCACGACGTCACAGCTCTCCGTTTCACTGCCTCAAACAACAGTCAATCAAAATAGAGGTTTTGAAGAAGTATACATGGTTTACTACACGTTCCCTCTCAACAAGTCTAAGAAGAAATATTGTGACAGGTAATTTCACACTTAATTAACAATGCAGAGAGACGCCACAGGTAGTGAAACAGGGGCTTACTCGATTGGTACCCTGTTTCTGTAAGCAGAAGGGTCGGGATCGATGCTTCTCGGGTGCTAAATGTTGCAGGTTATAAAGTATAATGTTCTGCATTACTGCTGTAGCGACTTTTTAAAACAAAAATTGAATCTAAAATGTACTTTATACAGTCTTTGACTTTACGTTGATTAAATTCTGATTTTAATGTTGATAAGAAGAATTTAGCTTTGTAATTTTATATTAGTATAATTTCACAAAATTAATTAAGTTGACGAGTTTTTAGAACTATGTAACATTTTTAGTTTAAGTCGAAGTTCCTTTGTAAAACAGGGCCCTCTCTGAGAAGACCTCCTTGGTATTAACTACCGAACCAATCGTAGGGGACGGAATGATTATCAGTGGCGTAACCTGAGTTAATTAATGTGTACGCCTATTATACGGCGAGGGGTCTGGGGGCCGCTCAAGGCCCCCAGCGGGTCCAGGGCAGGGCCCTGGTAGGGGGTCCGGGGGAGACTAATGTACCGCAGATACTGAAGACACTTATTTTTCACCTATGTTTGTAGCATTTAATAGGGTTTTTTTGGGGGGTTTTTTTTGTTTGTTTTTTTTATATGTGTATGCCCGGGCGTTTTGACGTAAATGTAGCTACGCGCAGATTATTTCGGAATAAGAAGGGGCCCGATCAAACGCCGCCCAGAACATACGATAGTGATAATCAAAAACCATTACAGAATATGATGAAAAGTACGGCTTGTCATTTCTTACTTCTGAATATTTAAAGAAGACAAAAACTATCTATCTAACATGACTGATTGGTTGGTTGTACGTGGATATTGTTTAATATCACGTTCGAGAATTTCTTACTCATACGGAGACGTCATCATTGCCAGTAAAGGACTGCAAAGTTTAGGCTTATGCTCGGCTCTTACGGCCTTTGAACAGGGAGTGTTCTGACATGGGGCCTCGGGTTTTTGCAGTCTCATCCGAAAGACCGCCCCGTGCCTCTTACGACAAACAATGGATATATTGAGGACCTATTATAACCCGGATCCCCACGGGACTCTACAACAGGAGCAGACAACATTGGCCTCAGCTGACGGAATTACTTACATTTTACGTTGGTTATGAACATAATCATATGGAATTTATATCACGAGGTACATTGTAGCATCGTAGCCGCCGCAGTAGCCTAGAGGTAGAGCGTTCGCTCCACATGCGGAAGGTCGGGGTTCGAATCCCGGCCGCAACAGATTTATGTCTTCAAAACAGGTAGTGACAGTTTCATCGCTAAACGCCCGGCATCAGGTGTGAATGTCATGGGTCCTCGGAGATGACCTTGAAAACGGATGACCCGTGTCTCAGTAGGTGTGGCACGCTAAAGAACCTTCACTGCTCAATGGCCGTAAGCGCCAAACTTAAGCTTGAATTTGAAGCCCTTCACCGGTCTTGGTGACATCTCCATATGAGTGAAAAAATTCTCGAGAGGGACGTTAAACAAGATAAAATCAAGGGGGGTCGCTCTTTCTTTAATACATGTAATCACTATATTCATACTAATATACTACCATAAGAAATAAGGGGGTTGTTGTCAATCAATAAATAAAAAAAATCACGAGTAATAAACGTTAAATAAAAAAAGGAGGGCAGACCCCCCCCCCTTCCTTTACGCACCTGTAATAAATACATATTGCAACTAATCAAAACAATACTGTATCCTTAAATGAATTATTAAGGCAGGGTGTTTATACATACATGTAGTTGTTTACAAGGGTGGGAGCATTAAAATATTTCATGTTATAAAAATATTGACCCTGAGTGACCTCAGGGGTTATTGTATCACATCATGAGTAGGTGTCTGCGCAATTTTCATGCATTTTTTTTTTATTAGTTATTGTTATCCATATGAAAGTTTGTGTGCTAGTATCAGCCAGACGATCAATAACGTAATCAGACTAATATGTAACAGCAGGTCTGTAGCTCTCTGGGAAAATATCGGGACAGACCAGAAAGCGGGAATAAGACAAACAAAAAAGTCTCCTATACCAGCGTACCGATGCAAAGGACCATTGAAAAGAAAATTATAAAAAAAAGATTCTAAAAATTGTCACCATGTTTTCACTATTTCTTAATTACCTCCCCTTTGAAAAGGGTGCTACCCTTTTCTTGAACATTATTTAATTTCCTTCACCCGAGGATACTTTATGGCTTTGGTTAAAATGGCCCTGTGATTCTAGAGAAATTGACAATGTGTAACGTTTACGGACAGACTGACGCCGGACAACAGGTGATCAGGAAAGCTTATTTTAGGTAAGGTGTCACACGTATAGATGTAATACGAATGTAGACGGTTTGAAGTGTTATTTATCGTGATAATGCATACCGGGACACGGGACAGAATAGAACATGTATATTTAGACGACTCAGCCCAACAAGGGTGAAATATGGTGCCCATACAGTACTTTGGAACAAAAGGTTAAAAATAAAAACACGCAACTTTCCGTGAAAAAAAATATTAATTAATGTTGAAATAATTGTATTTTCTATGCACAGATTGCTTTGAAATAATTTCATTCATCTACCTTTGATTCAGGCCAAACTTAAGACAAACTGTACTTTAGAAATATGTTAACAAAATTTATCGAATAAAATTACACAATATCGTCATCATTCAATCGCGTTTTATATGGTTATTGCACCGTACATACACTGCTCAATTCAATAGGTCCAAACCCAAATCAATGAGGCAATAACTAAACTATGAAGGATGAACACTGCGTTAAAAAATGTGCTGTAAACGTGCGTTAGAATTGATTGGTAGCTATAGAACAGCTAATTATAAACTGCCCTGAAGATTCCAAAATGTTGCCTTTCATATTTATAATTCATATCTCAATCAGAACACGAGTGTATCTAATACACATTTGTGATCAATGCCCTTTGGCAGTCAAGTTCCACTGATATATGATTGAAATTCCCTCATTTGTTTGTCTATCTGTCTGGCCCGTCAGACCTATAAACAATTTAGCCGTCATATTTTCGGTAACCGACCATATACATATTGTGAAGCCAGGGTACATAGTGATTGTATTAGTCTGTCGATACTTCCTCTCGTGAAGAGTGTCTCAGGGACTCTCTCCATGCATCCCTCTCCAGACACGAATCACGATGTTAGACGTGCATAAATATATTTTACAGTTCTTAGCCATCTGTCTGTCGTACATTTATCATAAAAATATTATAATTCCATATTTAATAGAAAAGCCTTTCAATAACTTTTAATGAAATTATATCTTATTAATTGTTTAGTATCATAACGTTTATAAATAATAGGTTGCACTTAAAATTCAGAGTGACACATTTTGTAGAATCACCCTAAAATTGCCCGGAATATCAACTTTTCAGTCAGTTTCCGAGTAGAATCATGGTTGACATAACAAACTTATTTGCAATATGTGTAGTAGATTTCATCCTGGTCAGAGCATGCGGTCCAAAGGCTTTCTGAAACCACAAGTACCTCTCAAGAAAATAACAGTGATTTTTGAAAGAAATGGGAATTTAGAATTGGGCTGAAGAACATTCTGTTTGGCGCAATAATGAATTTGCACTTCCTCTGACGGTTTTGTGCTGTATGTGGTATTTATTTGACTGTACATATAATATATTTAGTGTAGGTAGATATAGATGTATTTCTGTGGTTTTAAGAACCCATGACAATGTCGGCCATGTAAACACAGAAATCAGATTAAATAATGTACATCTACAGCGGCTAAGTCCGTATATTTGATGTGAAATTTTAATTGATAAGTCCGAAAGTCAATTTCGCTGCTGTCATAGGCGAGAAAACACCCGGTGACCTGGACCGGTAAATGTCATAGTAAAAATAAACTCGTGAAATCGAGAGAAAGATGACGTATATATCTCCGTTATTTTAAGAACCAGTGGCTTGAAATTTGGCATGCATGTAGCTAAAACATAAATCTATTCAAGGAGACCAGCAAATCAGGCATATCGCGCCTATTTTCTGATTTTTAAGGCATTTGAAGCGAGTGGGTAGTTTTTCTTTATCTGGGTCAGAGTTGGACCCCTTTTAATTTATGATATCACGTACAGAGTTCGGGCCCAAAACGACTTACAATATGTAGCCCTTGTGTGTGCGTCCATTAATTATTAAATTTTGCACTATAAAACTTCTCATTATGAACCATGGTTAAAATGAGTATTTTTTTAAATGAAGGAAACTCTTGAGTCAAAGAAAAGATGTGACATTTCCTCTAAATTTGTGAACATTATATAAGATTACGTGTAACAATACACCGACCAATGTTTCTATATACATGTAACAATTATTTCTATATAAACATGCTTGTGTTGTACAGTAAACAAACTTCATGTCAAAATCACAGGAAAAGTTTGCAGGAGGTGTACTCTTCAATAGATCATCGCTTGCGAGCCCCGTACATTTTTTTTTTTAAATTCTACGCCAGTTTTTGATCCACTCCTGGCTCTCAAGTGTGGGTTTTGTTGACATTCATGTCACTATCTATTTATAGATTTTTAAAATCCCACTTTCCGTTTCCTATTGTTAGTACAAGGTAGATTATTTCCCCGTCAGGAAGGAGTAAACAGCGATAAGACACAATTGGTGTATTTGTGAATGGAGGATTTTTACAATCAAGGTACGATTATTCATCACGAATTTTATGTACACACTTCCTCTTTTTTCTATATTTAATGTTATCATTTCCTCAATTTTAAAGTCCTTTAGGTAATTAAAATTCTGTGAATATGAACTTTGACCCACCCCTCTCAGTGAACTCTAGAATTTAAGTACACGACACGCTGATAATTTATTTCGCATTAGCGAGAGTGTGAATACTTTCTCCAGCGTGAATATATTCACACAAGAAGCGCGATAATCGAAACTTGTACATAGAAACGACGGACGTTGGTTAAAATTTATTTATAGAACTTCTTAAACGTAATTCCATAGGAAATTAACAATCATGATAATCTATTTATACGTGTATGCTGTACCTTTTATCAAATTTGGTTTATTATTGATTATTAACGGAATACTCTTCATTGTAGATTAATTCCGCCGAGATAAAAAGAAAGTAAATTGATTAATAGTTTGCTTGGTTTTTTTTATTACGTAATAAAACCACCCGTGACAATATTATATCGTCCTGAGGAAGGGACAGGTCGTCCGTAAATTTGACAATATATAAAGCACTAAAAATCATCTACGACACGAACAGTGAATTGTCAAATTTTCGGAACGACCTGTCCTGCCTCAGGACGATAGAATATTTACATAGAAAAGGAAACTAATTAGAATAGGAAACTAACACTACAACAAAACTACAAAAGCTGATAACAAACAAAAAGTCTACATATTAAAATTATCGAGTGTAATTTCTTGTATTTTGTATGCATATCTCCCTAATACACCCCGCCCCCTTCCTATTTATAACGGATGTACATGTATTTTCCAGACCGTTTGTTTGATTTTTTCTGTTTGCTTGTGTTTTCAGACACGCGCGGAATCTTCGTATGACTGAAGGGCGACATTATACTGTAATACATACATTCTTGGCAAAAGAATAGTAAATATAATTCATACTAAATTAAGACATAATTGTTTGCTTAACTATGATTTACACCGAAAAAACATTGTCAATTCTCCTAACTGTCATTGTGGTATTAGAGAAGATGCATATAATTTTTTCTTTGTTTGTAAAAGATTTTCAGTAGTAAGAAATGTTATGTTTAACGAACTTTTTCAAATACAAGAATTATCTATTATTGATACACGGATTTTACTTTGGGGCAGTGACAATTTGGGTTATGAAACTAACAGCAAAATTTTTAATGCTGTTCACAAATTTATACTTGATTCAGGCAGATTCTCATGATAGTAATTCACTTTATGCTACATGTACATGCATTTATTTTATCAATACATATGTTTTATAAATGACAATTGTTATCAATTAATCTAAGGCGAGAACCTCGTAAGTTGTAAGAACTTGTGTTCAAACCTGTTGTATATTATATATGCAATAAAATATGTTCAAACCAAACATACATTAGGTCAAACGGTCAAGCCTAGGTCACCATGTTTCAGCGTTCGGATGACTTCAGCTTCAGCACTAACTTCTCACGGTGTCCCTTGACTAAAGACAGTTGTAATGATTTTTAAACGGTCGAAGTACTCTGCTTGCATAAGTAAATTATTTTCTGGTTTCAACTATAAAACCAGTCTATGCCTTAAAAATATTCCTATTTCTACGATTTTTTTTTTTTTTTTTTTTTCGTCAAAGGATCAAAGAGCGTGAAACTTGAAAAACATCCATCGATTGATTGTGGTTTGACGCTATTTCAGCCATTTTCATTTCATGAAATTGTGTAGACGCATTGTGTCACTAAATATGTACAGTGTATTTAAATATTTGCAAAAACGTCTATCTTATTTGAATGGTAAGCTTACTGGTATAGAATAGATATCAAGTATGCGCTGATAATGGCCTCCAGGCGAGGGTAGGGTGGGCCTACAATAAAACATGTAAGTTTTAAATGCAAAATTATGCTGTTTATAGGAAAAGCTTATAAAAATGTTCTTCACGAGAATCTCTGGGCCAGAAAAGTGGAAATTTACTTGAAAGCTTTCTGCCTTATAGTGGTTTCATTTTTGTTCAAATCATGGCCCCCCGAGGCTATGGTTGATTGATTGAATATTGTTTAACGTCCCTCTCGAGAATATTTCACACAACAGTCTGATGACAATTACAACATAGTCTAATTACAATTACAACACAGTCTGATTACAATTACAACACAATCTAATTACAATTACAACACAGTCTGATTACAATTACAACACAGTCTGATGACAATTACAACACAGTCTGATGACAATTACAACACAGTCTGATGACAATTACAACAGTCTGATTACAATTACAACACAGTCTGATTACAATTACAACACAGTCTGATGACAATTACAATACAGTCTGATTACAATTAAAACACAGTCTGATGACAATTACAACACAATCTGATGACAATTACAACACAGTCTGATGACAATTACAACACAGTCTGATTACAATTACAACACAGTCTGATTACAATTACAACACAGTCTGATGACAATTACAACACAGTCTGATGACAATTACAACACAGTCTGATGACAATTACAACAGTCTGATGACAATTACAACACAGTCTGATTACAATTACAACACAGTCTGATTACAATTACAACACAGTCTGATTACAATTACAACACAGTCTGATGACAATTACAACACAGTCTGATTACAATTACAACACAGTCTGATGACAATTACAACACAGTCTGATGACAATTACAACACAGTCTGCTTACAATTACAACACAGTCTGATGACAATTACAACACAGTCTGATGACAATTACAACACAGTCTGATGACAATTACAACAGTCTGATGACAATTACAACACAGTCTGATTACAATTACAACACAGTCTGATGACAATTACAACACAGTCTGATTACAATTACAACACAGTCTGATGACAATTACAACACAGTCTGATGACAATTACAACACAGTCTGATTACAATTACAACACAGTCTGATGACAATTACAACTCAGTCTGATTACAATTACAACACAGTCTGATGACAATTAAAACACAGTCTGATTACAATTACAACAGTCTGATTACAATTACAACACAGTCTGATTACAATTACAACACAGTCTGATTACAATTACAATACAGTCTGATTACAATTAAAACACAGTCTGATGACAATTACAACACAGTCTGATGACAATTACAACACAGTCTGATTACAATTACAACACAGTCTGATTACAATTACAACACAGTCTGATTACAATTACAACACAGTCTGATGACAATTACAACACAGTCTGATGACAATTACAACAGTCTGATTACAATTACAACACAGTCTGATTACAATTACAACACAGTCTGATTACAATTACAACACAGTCTGATGACAATTACAACACAGTCTGCTTACAATTACAACAGAGTCTGATTACAATTACAACACAGTCTGATTACAATTACAACACAGTCTGATTACAATTACAACACAGTCTGATGACAATTACAACACAGTCTGATGACAATTACAACACAGTCTGATTACAATTACAACACAGTCTGATGACAATTACAACACAGTCTGATTACAATTACAACAGTCTGATGACAATTACAACACAGTCTGATTACAATTACAACACAGTCTGATGACAATTACAACACAGTCTGATTACAATTACAACACAGTCTGATGACAATTACAACACAGTCTGATGACAATTACAACACAGTCTGCTTACAATTACAACACAGTCTGATTACAATTACAACACAGTCTGATGACAATTACAACACAGTCTGATGACAATTACAACAGTCTGATGACAATTACAACACAGTCTGATTACAATTACAACACAGTCTGATGACAATTACAACACAGTCTGATTACAATTACAACACAGTCTGATTACAATTACAACACAGTCTGATGACAATTACAACAGTCTGATGACAATTACAACACAGTCTGATGACAATTACAACACAGTCTGATGACAATTACAACACAGTCTGATTACAATTACAACACAGTCTGATGACAATTACAACACAGTCTGATTACAATTACAACACAGTCTGATGACAATTACAACACAGTCTGATTACAATTACAACACAGTCTGATGACAATTACAACAGTCTGATTACAATTACAACACAGTCTGATGACAATTACAACACAGTCTGATGACAATTACAACAGTCTGATGACAATTACAACACAGTCTGATTACAATTACAACACAGTCTGATGACAATTACAACACAGTCTGATTACAATTACAACACAGTCTGATGACAATTACAACTCAGTCTGATTACAATTACAACACAGTCTGATGACAATTACAACACAGTCTGATTACAATTACAACACAGTCTGATGACAATTACAACACAGTCTGATGACAATTACAACACAGTCTGATGACAATTACAACACAGTCTAATTACAATTACAACACAGTCTGATGACAATTACAACTCAGTCTGATTACAATTACAACACAGTCTGATGACAATTACAACACAGTCTAATTACAATTACAACACAGTCTGATTACAATTACAACACAGTCTGATGACAATTTTAACAAAGTCTGATGACAATTATTCATTCAATAAATCAATATCAACTATGCCTTGTGTATTCATAGTAATTGTTATTACATTGTCTCTTGTCTCTTTTTACAGATTTAGCGAGGAATTGATCATAAGTCTCCACTCCTTGTATTTTGGATTTAGGAAACTAACATGTCATTCATGTCCATAGATGATCGCCGTAGAAGGATTTTACAAAGCAATTATCCGCAGCTGATCGACCGATTGGCCCCTAACGAGTTACTACCCCACCTTCCATGTCTTTCAAAGCAGTCAAAGGTGTGGAACCTTTTTATGTCAGTATATCATCAAGTTAAGATGGTTATATTTCTGGATATTTTTTGGCGGTGTTTTTTTTTTTTTTTTTTTTTTTTACGTCGTATTTGTTTAGATATGCGTAAAAATCGTAGAGAGTGGCTTCGACATTTACTGATATTTCCAAGAATGTTACTTGATCTCCTTTTTTTTTTATTAAGATGCATATGTGGTTGGTTGGTTGTATATTGTTTAACGTCTTGCTCGAGAATTTTTTTTACTCATATGGTGGCGTCACCAGTGCCAGTAAAGGGCTGCAAAATTTAGGCCTATGCTCCGTGGGGATCCGGGTTAGAATAGGTCCTCAGTACTACTTGCTTGTCGTAAGAAGCGACTAAATGGGGGTAGTCCTTCCGATGAGACCGCAAAACCCAAGGTCCCGTGTCACAGCAGGTGTGGCACTTTTACTTAGGAAATTTGACTTACAAAATATAAATCTTTCAGGCTATGGGAAATGTCAGTCTATTGATTTAGATAGGTCGCATTTGCATTTTGATAAGCATGGATATTCAAACTTGAAAAAAAATTATTTCATTTTTTTTCCGCGACAAATCCGTACGGTGGCTGTGTGCAGATTGTTCGAATACCGTGTAGTGTACAAGTCTCACACGGAAATCATACATAGCCCGCATGGCTCCCGTGCAGTCGTTTTTCGATTTTTAAGTCACCTGAATTCATTCAGGTGACCTATTGCTATCTGTTTTTGTCCGTCGTCGTTCGTCGTGCGTTAACATTTGAACATTTTCAGCTTCTTCTCTGAAACCCCTGAACCAATTTCAACCAATTTTGGCATATAGCATCTGTGGGTGGAGGGGAACAAAAATTGTGAAATTCGTAGTCCCTGGCCCCCTGGGGCCTGAGGGGTGGGGCAAAAACCATCAAAATGAGTGTAATTTTAAAAAATCTTCTTCTTTACTCCTGGACATCAAGAAGCCAAACTGTGGGCATAATTATAATGAGCGTTGAGCCCTCTACCAAAATTGTGAAATTCATGGCCCCTGGGGCAGGGGTTCTTGTGTTAGGGTGGGGCTCTATTGGTCATATAGTGAAAATGTAGAAATTCTTTGAAAATCTTCTTATATTGGTTTTATCTAAGGAGTAAATAACCCTTTTCTTTATGATGTCTCAGACCTAGGTTTTTTAAAAAGGATTATTGATTGAACATAAAAATGACACATGTACTTCATGACCACATAGCTATTCAATGTTTCTTCCATCCAAAAGTAAAATTCTTATATTTAAACACAAACCTAATTCAAACATTGGAAGGTTGTTACATGATACTCAGGTGACCTATAAGGCCCCTGGGCCTCTTGTTGTTGTCCCCTATAATTCGTGAGTTTGCTGTCGATTTTTGCTGCCCTCTGTCCTATATAAATCGTGCGTTTGCTAGCCAATTTTGTTGTCATCACTCCTGTAAAATAAAAAATTCCCGTGGGGATCCGGGTAAGAATAGGTCATCATTACCCCTTACTTGTCGTAAGAGGCGACTTCGGAGGAGACCACAAAAACCGAGGTCCCGTGTCACAGCAGGTGTGGCACGATAAAGATCCCTCTCTGCTCAATGGTCATAAGCGCCGAGTATAGACCTAAATTTTGCAGCCCTTCACCAGCAGTGGTGACGTCTCCATATGAGTGAAATATTCTCGAGAGGGACGTTAAACAATATACAATCAAGCAATCAACGGTCTTATTGTGGCCGACTTGCACGTCATCACTCCTGTCATTCGGCAAACTTCGGAAGATTCCGGTACCCTACATCTAGATGGAATCAACCGAGGTGATCCGTGAGAATAACGCTTTTATTGTCTCGAACTTTACGTCATCACTCCTCCATGAGCCACGTGACTCGGGTGATCGTTGTAGGTCATGAACCTTTTTCATTCCTTTCTTTTTTATCTTTGTATACAAATGGTTGTTTAAGTTTATTGTGGAGGTTGAATTGATGTCTTTCCTAATTAAGGGCATAACACAATGTGTTCTTTAACAGGAGAAGATATGCTGTCGATTAACTCAAGAGGGCCGGTCGGCAGCAAATATGTTGCTGCTAGACGACTTGCCAAGAAAGGATAAATGGTGGGAACTGTTTACGGCAGCTTTACGACACCCGTCAGTGGGAATGGAAGATCTAGCGGACTCTTTGGAAGAATCGGAATACGAGACTCATACGGGTTAGCATGTGAGGATAAATTATAGCAAAGTGGGAAACAATATTGAAATTCTTCTGAATAGAAAACTCAAATTAATCGTAAATAATACCAAATACCTCATGACAGTTTAATACTTAAAGGAAGATAACATGAAAATGTGACAGAGGGTTTGAATTTGTCATTTTGATGTATATAATGAATACAGAAAATCATTAAGATGTAGCTTTCTTCAGTAGGGAGATATTTCAAAGAGATCAACGAATCTTTTCAATACCTGGGAGCTGCTATTTTGTATTCGTTTTATAAGTTATGAGATTGATCACTGTTCGTTATTCAATTCTAATTTGAATCCGTAATCTTCTTCTGCTATAACTGTGACACAATCTCCAACAGCAATGTGTCTCATCTACGTCAGAGCACATATGCATGCTGGGAAATAATGGATGCCCCCATAAACCTTTCACTTAGAGTGTTTAATTGATCAAATCTTGTAATAGAAATAAGCAAATTAATTTATTTTACAGAAAGTAGTGTGAAGGTTGGCTGGACCACTCCTCTTAGAAAATTGCCTTTCAGAAGTGTTCAAATTCTTATGAGACTGGACGTAGATTCTTATTGGAAGGTCTTAGCAGCAGAATTAGGTTTGTTTACAGCACATTTAGGCTTTTAAAGGTTTATTTACAGCATAGTTAAGTTTATCTACAGCCCAGCTAGATTTGTTTACAGCACATTTAATTGAAGATTACAATCCAATTAGTTTTGTTTACACTGAGGAATGTGTCAATTTTAAAGACAATTTTACAATGCTTTAACTTTTAAGTGAAAACTTTTTAAATTAATTTTCAGATTATACTTTGGAGCAAGTTCAAAGACTGGAGACATACATGAATAGAGAGGGAAGTTATGTTCGGAAATTGTTAGACGACCTTGCCAAGAATCCAGATTTCAATCTCAGAAAACTCGTAACTGCACTTCAAAAAATTGAAAGAAATGATGTTTTGGAAGAATTGAGTCAAATTAAAGAATTTCGCCATTTAGAATGGCCTGACTCAATCAAATCCATTGAGGATCGTTCTAGAAAACACGTGCGAGGACCATCTGTTGACGAGGTGACAACAATTGCCCGTCCAGAAAGTTGTTCGGGAAAATCTGAACTTTGCATCCAATCGCGGATTTCAAACAAAGGACCTTTGGAGTTAACTTCCTGTACAAATGGCTCTTGTGTGCCTTCAGAAACAGAAAGGCTGGTTAAAAGTGCACCAGGCGTTACTTTGGGAAATACACAACCGATGTCAATGGAGGAAACTGATGATGCATGTAGCGGAAACAGACACGGACAGAATGATGACCATAATGTTGATTATGGTAATGCACTCATTGTACGTCATGGCAATGAAATACGCATTCCGGTGACATCGCAACATTTTATAAAGAATGAAAACAATTCATTTTCAAGCGAAAGTACGCGGCTTTTTCCTAACTGCACTAAAACAGCGGAAGTTCCTCAAAATATTGAACCACATTCAGATATGCTAATGGACGATGGCGTAGTATTTAAAGATGGTGAGATAGAAATCTCAAATGATGAAGCCCCAGAGAGCGGATTTTCTCTTTTTATCGGAGCGGCTGTAGGGGTGGTGGCTCTCTTTGCATCTGTTATCCATCGTTCGTGAAGAACAAAACATACTTAGGGTTGTTATCGGCGTCTGTGTAGACGTGAATCAGTCTGTGATATAAATTGTGTAAGGAAGTACTGTAGTAATTTTCGCTTTGAAGACCGTGCAATTTGATTTAACATTTATTTGTAAGCTAAAGACATGATTATACCTTTGCTAGATAAGCACCTACAAGAACTATCAGGACAGAAAGTGTGTGCCATAGTACCTACAAGAACTATCAGGACAGAAAGTAAATGAAATCATATTGTTGTTTGTTTGTTTGTTTTTGTTGTTGCTTTTAGATCGGACCACATTGACTACATGTATATGCATTTTGTTCATTACTCCAGGACGAAGAGTTAATTGTGAAGTCATACTTTAATTAAGATATCGTAATTGCTATAGTAAGCAAAATTAGTTAGTTTAAACAATTTTACGCAAAAAGATCACGATTTTAAAAGGCATATATGTACATGCATGTTTATATTGTTTTTAGATTTCACTTGTCTGGATCCAACTCCCATAATCACCTCAAGACCAATTGAATATATCACTCGCTATGTGAATCCGCACAAATAGTCTTGAATCTAAAGATTATACAAATCGAAGTCAAATATAAACAATAGCTTACATTCCAAATTAAGTACGCATTACATTAATTTTGGAAATATTCTGAAGAATACATCCACATCAATCCCGCAGAAACGAAAACATTAATTCCGCATAAACGCATGTATAGTTTCAAAACCCATATCAGAACAGACCACGCTCTTACGCGGTGTGTACTATAATGATATCGCAAGAAACTTCTTGACAATTATATTGAATGGTATATCTAATTGTTATGTGACGAAATAAAAATGAATAACCCAATCAAGTTTACGAATTTTTTTAAAAAAAAAAAAAGTTGATTTCAAACATCACAGTATAAGGATTGGTTAGGTTAATTCTTTGTTTTAGGTTCCTGCGGTAAGTTATAATTCATAGTGAGATGTCACCAGCTGTAAGTGAAGTACCACAAATTTAGACCTATACTTAATGCTCAGGACTGTAGCAGTGAGTGTCAACACCAGTCGCAAAACTGGACCTCTGTTTTTACGGTCGTATCATTGGGTAAAATGCTGTTGACTACGGATTACTACTCCGTTTACCTGATCGAGATACAGGGATCATGACCGGTCGACAGGGGATGCTTACTCCTCTTAAACACCTGGCCCCACCTCTGTTCTACAGTTTAGCAGTCGACGTGCTATCTTACTGAGCTACTCAGCTAGGCGATGATTTTTTAAATGAATAGACAAATATTGCTGATATTTATATTTTCATCCATGTTTTAAAAGGAAGTCGGCCATAATTAATGACGATGTAAAGTAGCTCCTTAAAGAGGTTGGGTCAAATCCTGCTCACCTATTCTCATATTCACACGAGGCAGAACTTATTCAAAGGCTTTTGCATGAGAGGAAAAAAATATATTGGTGTGGCCTTCAACTCAACATTTAGATATATTGACAACGTTCTATCTGTTAAAAAATATACTTAATGTCTATTCGATATATCCCAATGAATTCAAAATAAAAAACACAACAATCTTCTACATCCGCTTCGTTATTGGATATTTTATAGAACATAGATGTAAAAGCCTCATTAAGAGCTCAACTTTATGCCTTTACTAGAGTGACTTCAGTTTCTCCATTGATAACTTCCCTTTAATCTATTATCACCTACATATGATGTTTATGTCCCTCAATTGATTCGATACACAAAAGCATGTTCTGCGCATGATCACTTTTTTAATCGAGGCAGGCTACTGACACACAAGTTGATGTTACAGGGGTTTCAACAGTCGCGTTTAAAATCGGGATTTCGGAAATGTTAAGGTCGTTATAATGATCTAATCTGTCATGTTGTCGGACGTGTCACACTAATTATCAGATCGTTAAGGTCGTTATAACGATCTAATCTGTCATGTTGACGGACGTGTCACACTAATTATCAGGCCGTTCTTTACATACTAAGTTTGACTACAGATGCTAAAGATATAGGGTTCACGTTGGATGTGACCGGTGTGTTCTCATGTGAAAATTTTTGCACAGGCTATGTCATGAAAGAATACGAAAACAGGCTAGTTAAGAAATATCGTTTTCAATTGAAATCCAATACAATTGTATTCGCTCAAGTCTATCTCTGAATCTGCTGCGTTTCATCATGATGGTTTAAAGTTTAGAATGTTCTTTCAGTAGATATGACACTTAAAGCTAGGTTGAAAAGAATGTCAAACGTTACCATTTACATACGATAAGTCATTGAGTAATCACCATAAATGGGCACGTTTTCAATACTACGAATTCGTAAAGTTTAACACATTTTTTACTCTGAAGCCTAGTTGACATTTGACGTGTGATGCTCCTACTAAAGAGCCCGTCATTTGGCCGTGTCTACCTTGCTGTGTGGTGATGGATTTTCTTACGGGATTCCATGGTCTCTACGATATTGTTTTGTTTGAAGTTATGCATATTCTGGGCACATGTCTTGCATTGCACCATTTCAACATTTCGCTGATCGAATAGCAAGCGCGAGGTATTTTAAAGACGTTCGGGCAAAAAATGAAGCGCCCTCAGAATGTAGTCTTGTGGGACATTGAAAGGTCCTCATACAACTATCGCAAGGGCTCCGTACAATTTTCGAGGGAGACTTGGGGAGATCGCGCGGGAATACTATATAATTGCATGACGTCAGAACAATTTCCGCACTGTCATCCTAGTATGAAATTGTGAAAGTACCAAAGTGATCAATTTCATACTTCCCATAAAGAATACGAAATTAATAGTACGAAAAATACGGACCCGTGAACACACCAGAGATGGTATCAGGTGCCTAGGAGTAAGCATCCCCTGTGAACCTGTCACACCCGCAGTAAGCCCTATATCTTAAGAGCTTGTCTACGAGAAAACCATGCAAAATGTGATGGAAGCAAGGTTGTCGGATCAACAACATATTTTGAGTGTAATAAAGTACATCAATATCAAATACTGTGGCATATTTTTTTCGGGGATGTAGTCACTGGATAGGGATTTACAGCCATGTTACTAAAAATAGCACTTTTGTTCTGAAAAAAGGGTAAAATTATGTATATTTTACCTTTTTTATTTAAAAATTCTAACAGGTTATTGAAAATGGACTTTTAAAAATTGACACAGTTTATAAAACAACTGGATATACATTTATGGATAACTGGTAGGGTGGTGCTCTGTTTGACACAATTAAACACATAACACAGTTTGAGGAATTAGAATGGTCATTTATTAACTAATAAATGACAAAGTATTACACCAAAAAATCATATAAAACAGTTGAAAAATAATAAACTAAGAACACAATACTGCAATTCATGCTAAGGAATTGTGATTAATAAAACATTACAAAAATGCCACAATCCTAAAAACTACAATATAAAAAATCATAAATACAATATTATGACTAGGAAAAACCTCAAGTTATAAGAGCAGATACTTTGGCAAATTGTATATACAAAAAGTGTCAAAGATGGGGTAATCTTCCGCAGATACTTTGGCAAATTGTATATACAAAAAGTGTCAAAGAAGGGGTATCTTCCGCTAGGAGGTGGGGTGGGTGGTGGTAAAATCTTCCAAACACAATTGTAAACATCGAATATAAAATGGCGAGTGACGCTACCAAGTTGCGCATGCGCAAGTACCAAAAATAATAGGTGGTATTTATAGACAGTGGCGGTAATTATGAATACAGTATCCATAAATGTTTTATGTTCATAAATATGTATTTATGGATAACTGGTAGGGTGGTGCTCTGTTTGACACAATTAAACACATAACACAGTTTGAGGAATTAGAATGGTCATTTATTAACTAATAAATGACAAAGTATTACACCAAAAAATCATATAAAACAGTTGAAAAATAATAAACTAAGAACACAATACTGCAATTCATGCTAAGGAATTGTGACTAATAAAACATTACAAAAATGCCACAATCCTAAAAACTACAATATAAAAAATCATAAATACAATATTATGACTAGGAAAAACCTCAAGTTATAAGAGCAGATACTTTGGCAAATTGTATATACAAAAAGTGTCAAAGATGGGGTATCTTCCGCCACCTATCAAGGCTGTAGTTACCTTCAGCTTTGATATGCCTAATCCACGGCGCCCCCACTGATACCGAAGAAATCTACTTGTGGAAGGTTTACAATGTCAAATAGCTCCGAAGAAGCTCTCCTGTTGCCAATAAATGCACCAAATCTCCTAACATGAGAATCACCGATGCACAAAATAGTCATTGTACTATACCACGTGACCTACACAATGTTGATAAACAACCAGGGCCTGACACTACATGTGTATGTCATTAATAATGTCTTAGATTGGCTTTAAGGTTAAAGTGACGCACCTCCAAATCAAGACAGATTCTCACCTTGCTTGGAAAATGTTCCAATTTTGGGGTAACAATGCACACGACGTGTAGCTGTACACAAGATGCCCAAATAGAGTCGTCGTAGATTTGCACGAACTGATAAAAAGTCGAATTACCGCAAAGAAGAGAGTTGATTTACCTCAAATGCGTCGTAATTAATATCCCGGGATAATATAATATTGGTCGTATGGTATCAGGTATAAAGCATCCGTTAAAACATCAAAATAATACTAAAATCTTCCAAACACAATTGTAAACATCGAATATAAAATGGCGAGTGACGCTACCAAGTTGCGCATGCGCAAGTACCAAAAATAATAGGTGGTATTTATAGACAGTGGCGGTAATTATGAATACAGTATCCATAAATGTTTTATGTTCATAAATATGTATATTCATATTGTTTAGTGGGACTCTAAAATTTTACTTCCGTTTAAGTGCGCAAAGGTCACAAATTTGGCACCATTCCAGATTTTGATAAATTGCAGAAAATGATAACTTTTGAATCAACTAGTAGTCAAAAAGTAACGCTTTGATTTATTCAAAATTACTTTCATCTTATAGAGGAGAAGTATATTTATGATATATCAAAAATTTGTCTATGGACTCTCGATTATAGTAAATATATTAATACTTCAAAGTTGGGCATTTTTTCCTGCTTGTAGAGCTTTTATTCTGGTAGCCACCTAAACCTGTTTGCCATGCATGGTCCTTGTTATCTTATTAAGTCTTATATAACTTTATGATTTCACATCAGATGACCAGAAGTATGTATCAATCATTTTTGTTGCTATGGGTCCTGGTTGCCATGGTGACAGATTGCAAAATTTGAAAAAAATTACGTTTTTAAAAAACTAATATGCATCGTTTGAATAGTTGTAATTTAACAAAATTGATATATGTGTACTTTCAAAATGCAATTTTTAAAAAAAAAATTTCATGCCAATTTATATTATGGTATATATAATAAATTCTTTATTTAGAGTCCCGCAGAGACTTAAATATACCACAAGCAATTGGATCATATTTCTTCATAGATTTGCTTTTCCTATGGATACAATAAGAATAAATCTATTTTTAAAATCTAAGTGGTTATTGAAAACATTCTGAAATAATCAAAGTCAATCGCAAATACTAAGCCAGACAGCAATGTAACTTTTGAAAAGTTGTATGAGAGTCACAATATTGAACGTTGAATAAACAGAGCCATTCAACAATGCGTTTTTTATTGATAATAACACTGGGGAACTTGGGTTATATCTTCTAAACCAAGGGGGATAGGGTTTTGATATTTCCCTTATTGATTCCCCATGAAGAGACCTTTGATGTGGTACCAAGACTTTTGACCTTGTGACCTTGACCTATTTTTTTTAAAACTTCAATCTGGGCTATGTCTTTTGAACCAATAGGGAAAGGCTTTGATATTTTACATATAGATGCCTCATGAAGAGACCTTTGTTTTGGTAGTCGTCCCAGTGAGCTAAAAAGAATGTGCATGTTCTTTTCTTGTCTTTCTTTTGTTTTTTATTCTTACATGTAGCGTATTATTCTACATTCTAAATCCATGCGAAAGGATTCGAAACAGCCATATTCAATACTGGAAATTAATAATTATAAACATTATATTGAGAGGAGAGAGGGGGGGGGTTAATGGTAAAATGCTCTTAGATAGTGAATGATCTTGTTAAAATCATAAAATAATCAATAATGTTGACTATATCTAAATACAGAAATATTCTTTGCATCAACACCAAGACCGTTACACGTACATATGAAATATAGCTTAAATACTAACTGACAGTTATCACATAAATTGCACCGAAGATGAAAGTCAGATATTAATAATGTCCGAATTCGCACAAAAGTAAAGAAGTTCGCTTGTAATAATTGGAAATATAATTTGTAATGAAATGTATTGTTTATACCTGACCCGACCGGTATATAGTCTGTCCTGTCTAAACATGTACAGTGTAGGTGGAGAGGTCCCGTAGTTGGCACTCATCACCAGGGCGGAGGGTGTGGGTGCAAATTTTTTATAGAACCCCCAACCTCCCTAAAAATTAGTTTAACACATCCCAAAGCTCAAAATCCTTGATAATGATAATAAGGGGGGGTGGATCCAAGGATTTAATTCATCAGTTCAAGCTTCCATTTCAGTTGTTTATTGATAGCCATTAAAAAGTAGAGGGGGGGGGAGGTGATTTAGCTAAAGAGACCTGATCGAAATAATCTTCGGTTTCCCTGTCAGATAAATGATTTTTCCAAATTTTTTCCCGATCAATTTCTCATCTCTATCTTTGTTGTTGGTAAAATAGAGAAAGGTGTAAATGTTTGCATGTTGAATCGTAACCTATGATTAAGCATCAAGTGTGTCATATTGTTACATTGATCACTGAAGAAGAAAGAATGATACCGAGCAAACTGTTACAGTATACATTCTTAATTGAGAACACATTATGCATTTTTATTTCACACTTTTGTTATTTTGTCCTGTCCTCATTACTTAGTGCATATATGTAAACCAATAACTAATTTTTTCATCAACCATGATGGTAAATACATTTTGCAAATTCATAGGGGGGGGGGGGTGCACTAGATCCTCACATGCTCCATCTGGACTGAGTATAATGCATACTTTCTTTGATTTCCTCCACATAACATCTAAGTATTCTCAATTAATGCATGAATTATCAAGGAAAGAACGCTTTCAATTCTTCAATGACAAAATGCATGGCCACTAGTACTAGTTTGCAGTATAACAGGACGAAGTACCAGATACTTTTTAAACCATACCAATATTTAGAAATTTCTGGATTACATTCACAGATACTGTTATGTCTTTCACTGATATCACATAAACATGATGTACAAATTCTCAAATCCCATTTCAAGTTGGAATCATAGCATTCCATAATATTGCTATCGTTTTGTACCTTCTACGCATGAAGAGTGCATCAAAGGGGAGGTAATTCCAGCAACAGGTCTATTTCATTAAAAGAACCCCCTTTTTCATATAAAATAGTAGATTACTGGGATTCATTTATTAGAAAATGATAAATCTATAAATAAACTTAAATTTCCAAACAATTTATGCATCTAATATCACAAATTTTAAATCTTTAATCCTTTAAAAGATAATTTTAAATGCTTAAAAATATTCATTTTTGTCAGTTTTTAAATTTTAATTGCAAATGAACGGCCAAAAGTCCAAAATACGATTTTTTTATATTTTACAGACAAGGATTTGATATTTAAATATTATACACTTTTAAAGAAATTTAAGCGTTACTTTTGCAGCAACACCTATTTCAAAATTGACCATATAACAAGAAAATGAAAAAGTTTGGCACAATGCCAAATTACAGGCTCCATGTAATCTCTATATGGACACTTATGATGTCAAACATGATTTCTCCCTAAGTGGTTTACATGGAAATATCATAAAAAAAAATCCATTAATTTTTTTTCATAAGTCTTCAGAATTGATTTGCATTTTTGAAAAAATAAAACCCTAATATTTAAGGATTTTTCTTGTGTTCAAAGACTAATCCACGTGTAAATACAGAATGCGCTGTTACTAAAAATAGAAACGACCTATCAATAAATTGACCTCAAATTATAATTATTCCAACTATATACTCAAATGATATAAATGATTAGAAATGATATTGATGACCACCATTTCCTTCATTTTTATATATTTGCATGGTTTTCTCGTAGACAAGCTCTTTAAAATCAGGTAAATGGAGTCTTTTATTTCATTTTATTCAAATATAGAATATCACAGAATGTCATGATTATAAATTTAAAATATCAAATTGACACCTGGCATAATTTATAGCAGTATGCAGTTGTAACAGTTAAGGAATGGATTACATGACTTGATGATATAATAAACTAAGGATAACCCATAAAAGATTAGATTAGCTTATTTCCAATGGGGCCCTTATATTCATATAATAGATATGATTAACAGAGGGGGGGATAGAAGGCTAGCAATTGGAATTTTGACAGGTTTTGATCAATAGTTGCATAATGCGTTGAAAAATGACCAACTTCAGTGTAATCCGTAGTCAAAATTAGTATATATAGAACGGCCTAATAATTGGTATGAAACACACCAGACAGCATTCAACCTAATGACAGGTTGTAATATTAAATGAGATATTACAATTCATCTCAAAAATTATAAATTTACTCTACACATAAATAGCGACATTATCAGGGTTTCTGTTTTATTTCATACTTATATGCTGTAAAAAAAAAAAAATGGCGTTGCCGCACTCCGAGTAAACAAAGGATTATGTAAATTAGATGCCTTGCGCGGCAATCTGATTGGCTGAGACAGATGAGGGCTTTGACAAGAATTATGGACCGATAAAAACGGATCGCAAAGAGAAAAATGGGGGGACTCTTTATTCCAAGTTTAAATATTCAATGTTTTGTAAATGACTTAAAGAATACAAAACATACCAACATCAAGCAAATAAAATTACAAAATTTTAACATAAATTGCTTTATTTGAAAATAAACCTTATTATATAAACTGGGTTAGACAACACACATAACCTTAATGAATTCTTTCCACATTAGCAGGAATAGTCTCAAATGGAATGCCTCCTATAAAGATTATAATTATTCATATATACAGATATGAGTGGCAAGTTTATTTAATGGATACTCTAAGTAATCTGCTTGAAATGGTAAAGACGAAACACTGAAATCATTGTAACATTGCATGAACGTCTTTGATTACGTCACTGTCACTTAATATTTGATAAATCAATTATGAGGATGAAGTTGTTTTTCAGAACTACAAGCTTTTGTCTAGATAATCGACTATTTCCTCCAGCGCTTTCAACGAGTTGTCGTAAAAATCAAAGCACAAAAATGGATGGTCCATTGAGGCCCAGTGACGGTGCGTGACGTCAACATTCAGTTTCCGCAGTCTGTCTTCAAGGAAAAATGCGTCGTCACGAATTGAATCTAGACCAGCCGACAAGATGTACGTTTTCGGCATTTTTTGAAGAATACTGTCATCAGCGAAGAGTGGAGAGTACCTCACATCAAGAAATATGCCATTGAATTTTTGTGCCAAAGCAGAATCGGTGTTTTTGGATAACTGTTTCCATACTTTTGGTCTCTCTATATTTGGTGGTAGTACATCACTGCTGACAAGGTTTGGTAACTTCGAGTTTCTTATTTCATCTGTCCAATGAGCATTTTCTAGGAGTTTTCGTATTTCAGATTCATTGAGCTTTACGTTACCGAGAGCATATGTGATGAGAAATTTCATGGTCATTGAAGAATATTGCAAAGTGGGTGCATTGTCATCGACGAAAAGCTGATACGAGGGTGTCGCAAAATTCAAGGCTTGCACAAAAGGGTAAATTGCAACCTGTATTTTGAATTTCGGGAGACCGTGTTCGGCTTCAGTAATCATTCTGATCAGCATATTCATTGTCATACATCCACCAGCACTATCTCCTGAAAAGATGATATTACTGGAAATGTTAATCAGCTGACTACAGGGATTCTTCCATATAACTCTTGTGTTTTCTAAGTTGCTAGAACTTAAAACCAATCCCTTTGTAATTTATACAATAAAATATGTTCATATCAACTCTTGTGTTTCTTCATTTTATGCAAGGTTGGGTTTTTTTTAGCAATAAACAAAATGGGAAAATGAAATTGAACATTTCATTGATATACATGTAGTGCTTATTTTCAATGGGTGTACGTTGCATTATGTTTACACTAGTGCATGTGTAATGAGATGTTTATTAGTCCCCTAGCGGTGAAATGAAGGGGACTATAGACTTCCTCTTTGTCTGTCCGTCCGTCCCTCTGTACAGTCAGTCTGTCCTACTTATTTTCCGCAATATTTTCATTATGCTATGATTTAGGAAGCGGAAATATGATACTTGGAACTAGTTCAAATGTTATAATTTATGAATTTGCTTAATATATTTTTCCAAACAGAACACCAATTCTTAAACAAGTTTGAATTAATTTACTCGAAATTTTGAATTTAGAATTCTCACGTCGACATAACCCACATAGGCTGTTGAGAATATTTTACTTGCGAATAATATTTTAGACAGTGAATCTTACCCATTAGAATAAGTTTTTCGGAATCTAAATTAAGACTTTCGGTGTTCCTCTGAACGTATCGTGTAGCTGCAAAACAGTCGTCGATTCCAGTCGGAAATGGGAATTCGGGAGCTAGTCGGTACCTGGATAAATAAAAGAAATTACAAATGAACTGTGGTCTTTACGGTAGATAATTACCTCATGGATATACAGGGTAGACAAAGAAAGAAACCCATTGAAGACCCTTTTAAACTTTTTTAATTAGTTATTTAAAATTTCAAAACTTTATAAAACATATTTGATTTCGTACAGTATAACAGTATTCGAATATATAAACGATTTAATCCATTGTAAGGAAATCATTAATTTGTTTTAAACGAATTTCTTTCATTTTTTGTAAACGAATTTCTTTCATTTATATCAAACGTTTTAATTATGTTGGTTGTATTCCTTTGCATACATCTCAGTCAGCCACTTGTTATGTACAAATGTAATAAATTTTAAATTTAATGAATGTTATAATGCTTATTAGTTCGATTTTATACATTTTTGTTCAAGTTCTTTATTATCCTTGAGCCAAACGGCTCATCAGAAACAGAATAACATAAATATGGTATATAAAGACATCACACAGGAGAGTATACATAAATAGAACAAAAGCTAAATTAAGCATCTCTTTTTAAACATGCTAAATACAAGTATTTACCTAAATTAGTCAATTCTTTGACATTTTGAACACTTAGTAAAAGAACCAGTTTGAAAGTACTTGGTCTTTTATAATAATATCTTTTTATATATTTTGATCTCAGTTCTTTGATTTATCACTGAAGTGAATAGCTTACCAAGACAACTTATAAGGGTTATTCCTCTATAATTATTCGGATCTTTACAAGCACCTTTCTTATAAATAGGTAAGATGTGTCCTTCTGACCATAACGCTGGAAAATAACCACTATCAAAAACTATATTAAACCACAACATTTATTACTTTTCAGCCTCTTCATACAATTTTTTATTTCATCAAATGATATAGGTACATCTAATTCTTCAAAAACAGCAGCCTGTACATTTTCACTAAAACTTTCGTTTAAATTTTGGTTTTCATGAGAGTCACAGAGCTTACAAGACTCTCAAACAAATCGATATCATTATCACTGTAAAACTTACTATTTTCAGGCGGAATGTAACAACAAGCAAAAAACAGAGTTTGATTAATTTTAATCCAAATTATGCTGTCATAAATATTTTCAATAACATCCACATTGTTACCAAAAAAGATTTGTAAAAGATAACATTTTTGTAAACTCTCTTTTACGAATCAACATTTTCCCATCTGTTTTCATTAATGTACACACACACCGAGAGAGAGAGAGAGAGAGAGAGAGAGAGAGAGAGAGAGAGAGAGAGAGAGAGAACTCCTATACAACGAAATTTAGAATAAATGATAGTGAATTCTATTCATTTTTTGCTGAATGGATTATGTTGGTGGTGCATAACATCCAGTAATAGTATAAATATTTTCTTCTATTCTTAACGATTCGAATCCCGCTCGCGCAGGTAAGTGAGAAAGTGTCCCAGTTTACTTTCGGAAGGTCGGTGGTCTCTTTCCAGGTACATTGTATCTGAGTTCTCTCTTCCACCAATAAAAAATGGGCGCCACCAGATAACTGAAAAATTGTTGAGTGTGGCGGAAAACATCAAAACAAGCAAGCAATCTATTCTTAACGCGCATAAACAATCTCGGTTAGATACCATTATCTCCCATTAAGCACATCCGTTATGGCGTGTATGATACCAACAATATACATGTATGTAGTATCATTCACATTTATCTCCGTATTAACAATTAGGGGGAGTAGTACACATTGTTCTCCTTTAGATTTGGCCTAACTTCCTTCCTCATCGTGTAACAAACATTTCCTAACTGCCAGAGCGAGATCCACTTTTACTTAGACATCGTTCTGCATTTCGTTCTGTTTTTTTATTCAATCTCCCGGTATTCCCTTTATTACTTCCTCAAGTACAACGTCCAACCATCTACACACAACTTTATCACCAAAACGTACCATCCACACACAACTCTATCACCACAAGTTCTACCATCCACACACAACACTATCACCACAAGTTCTACCATCCACACACAACACTATCTCCATAACGCACCATCCACACACAACTTTATAATCACAAGTTCTACCACCTACACACAACTTCTACCATCCATACACAATTCTATCACCAAAACGCACCATCCACACACAACTTTATAATCACAAGTTCTACCATCCACACACAACACTATCACCACAAGTTCTACCATCCACACACAACTCTATCTCCATAACGCACCATCCACACACAACTCTATAATCACAAGTTCTACCATCCACACACAACACTATCACCACAAGTTATATCATCCACACACAATTCTATCACAAAAACTTACCATCCACACACAACTCTATAATCACAAGTTCTACCATCCACACACAACTCTATCACCACAAGTTCTACCATCCACACACAACATTATCACCACAAGTTCTACCATCCACACACAACACTATCACCACAAGTTCTACCATCCACACACAACACTATCACTACAAGTTCTACCATCCACACACAACACTATCACCACAAGTTCTACCATCCACACACAACTCTATCACCACAAGTTCTACCATCCACACACAACACTATCACCACAAGTTATATCATCCACACACAATTCTATCACAAAAACGTACCATCCACACACAATTCTATAATCACAAGTTCTACCATCCACACACAACTCTATCACCACAAGTTCTACCATCCACACACAACATTATCACCACAAGTTCTACCATCCACACACAACACTATCACCACAAGTTCTACCATCCACACACAACACTATCACCACAAGTTCTACCATCCACACACAACACTATCACCACAAGTTCTACCATCCACACACAACTCTATCACCACAAGTTCTACCATCCACACACAACTCTATCACCACAAGTTCTACCATCCACACACAACTTTATCTCCATAACGCACCATCCACACAACACAGCTACCTCATCCATACACTAACCCTATCAACACTCGTACTTCTATCAACACAGGTACATGTACCTCATCCATACACTAACCCTATCAACACTCGTACCTTTATCAACACAGCCACCTCATCCAAACACTAACCCTATCAACACTCGTACTTCTATCAACTCCGGCAACTCTATCACTCGCACATATTTCACTTAGACGTACTTTTATCAACGCGCACATCTCTCTCAACCCCCCCCCCCCCCACACACACACACACACACAAACACCTCTATCAACACACACACACCTCTATCAACACACACCTTTATCACTTATACGTAACTATATTATCACACGTACCTTTATCATCTAACTCGATCAACATGGTCATGTTCTTCTATCACTCACACGTGTATAATCAAATGATAAAAGCTAGCTCTAGAGCTACGACCAAATGCAAGGATATTTAGACAGATATCCAGAATACTTGATATGTACTACAGACAGACGATTTCTGATTACAACAGCTGTACAACTCTACTGACGATTTGATTCTAGAAAGTTCTAGCTGTCTTTTGAATGAAGATGGTTGAACGAAATATCACATGAATATGTGAATATATCTTAAACGTAATACGATGGAAAACGAATTGGATGTTAATTATGAAGATGTGTTTGGATATGTATCGTTGGATGTTAATTATGTAGATATGTCTGGATATGTATCGTTGGATGTTAATGATGTAGATGTGTCTGGATATGTGACGTTGGATGTTAATGATGTAGATATATCTGGATATGTATCGTTGGATGTTAATTATGTAGATATGTCTGGATATGTAACGTTGGATGTTAATTATGTAGATATATCTGGATATGTATCGTTGGATGTTAATGATGTAGATATGTCTGGATATGTGACGTTGGATGTTAATGATGTAGATATATCTGGATATGTATCGTTGGATGTTAATTATGGAGATATGTCTGGATATGTATCGTTGGATGTTAATGATGTAAATATGTCTGGATATGTGACGTTGGATGTTAATGATGTAGATATGTCTGGATATATATCGTTGGATATTAATTATGTAAATATGTCTGGATATGTGACGTTGGATGTTAATTATGTAGATATGTCTGGATAAGTATCGTTGGATGATTGCTTGGTTGGTTTGGGTTTTCTCCCCTCCGGTGATTAGTTATTCTGAGTTTTTATCAACTCTTGAATGTTATTTCGGATTCCAATTCCAATACATGAATAGATTGTTCATCTTGTATTGTTTTCTTTTAATTCAAGCAAACATGCAAGACATTAAAAGGGGAAAGCACTCTAATGCTGGTATTTCTTTTGAGGCAGAACTTGATTGATTGATACCACTTTATAATGAGAATATTCCTATAATACATATTTTCTGATTTCCGATAAAATAAACTCACCTCACATAAATAACGATCATTCTCTTGAATTTCAGCATCCGTTTGATCATTATATCATACTTTCCTGAAAAAGGAGAAATTCAATTTCATTGGTGTCCAAATTATTTTATCTTTCAGACACTGTATAATTCTGTTTTTATTGTTACTATTTAAGGTATGAAAATTGAAGAAAGTAACTTAAGAAAAGGTTTCGTCTATACATTTAGCTCATCCACAGTTACTTGCGGGGGATATGATAAGAGAGAGGATCAAAGAGTATGTAAATAATTGTGATTACTTTAAAGATTTTTGTGCGGAACATGTTTTGATATGCACCATAAATGATTTGCACACGTAAATAAACCAAACATGACCGATTATGAGGGAGGTGTGTATTGTGGGAAAGAGGCTTTGTCCGAAAGCTCCTACGAAATTCAAAGTACAGAGTCGTCAAATAAACTGTTAAATGTATCCACCAATGATTTACTATTCAGGATTCATTATCAATATAAAATTTTGAATAGACTAAAAATATATAATGTAATAAGGAAATAAATGAATCAGAGGGAGATTCTCCCCAGATTCCGTCATTACCAAACGCATCATAACACCATCCTCCTCCATGAAAATAGACAACTCCTGGCAATCTCTCGGTGTCTGATAGGTCAACTGGTCGGTAAACGCGAACCGTCACACCCTGAAACTTTGTGTCCTCTGTCTGAAATAAACATGTATGTATATGCATTGCAGGGTCACTATCTGTCTTAATCAAGCATAGTTGCATTTGCTGGAACTATACATGCAACTTTTTGAGGTGCTCGCCATGATTTATCGCACGCTGGTATTCGCTGCAGCTGTAAATTTCAGTCATTTCAGTCAACAACCAATCAAAACCTTTAATGCTGGGAACGAGTAGAAGCAACACTAAATCCACACGGACAGTAACGAGCAAAGCGGAAGTAACACTAAATCCACACGGACAGTAACGAGCATAGCGGAAGAAACACTAAATCCACACGGACAGTAACAAGCAAAACGGAAGTAACAGTGAATCCACACGGACAGTAACGAGCAAAGCGGAAGTAATAGTGAATCCACACGGACAGTAACGAGCATAGCGGAAGTAACAGTGAATCCACACGGACAGTAACGAACGGAGCAGAAGTAACACTAAATCCACACGGACAGTAACGAGCAAAGCGGAAGTAACAGTGAATCCACACGGACAGTAACGAACGGAGCAGAAGTAACACTAAATCCACACGGATAGTAACGAGCAAAGCGGAAGTAACACTAAATTCACACGGATAGTAACGAGCAAAGCGGAAGTAACATTAAATTCATACGGACAGTAACGAGCGGAGCAGAAATAACACTAAATTCATACGGACAGTAAAACACCCATTTTCCCTTTGAAGCATAAAGTAATGTGACGTCATGCGTCCGGCAGCATGACGAGAGAATAAGTAACAACAAGTGTTGAGTGGTCACCTTCATTTACTAAAAATGTGTAAGATAATCTTGTTTGATTGATAGATAATGGAAAATAAAAATTGTACTGAATATTGCAGGGAAGAAAACTAATGTTATGAAAAGGATTCTCTTAATTCAGAAATAACTTATATGAAATTGGAACTCGCAGTCACATTACTTCAAAGGGACATGGGTACGATTTGAGCTGAAAATTTTCAAATTTTATTTTTTGATTTTGAATGTTTGGAATGTTTAACTAAGGTATTACTAATAATCAGCAAAAATTTAAATGTCAGAAGTCAAGGTACACAGGAGATACAGAGGTCACAAGTCCTTGTTATGTAAACAAGGCTCGTGCCATGTTTGTGTTTACATAGGTAAATACATACTAGTAAAAGTTTCGTTTACAGCAGATTTTTTTTTTTCAATTTGTAGGTGAATTCTTAACACAATTAAATGATTTCTAGTGTTTGGCACATCTCATTTTGTTTTAAACACGTTATTTTCTATAAAGCAGTCTAATGTAAACAAAAACATGGCACGAGCCTTGTTTACATAACAAAGAATTGCGAGTGCTGTATCTCACTTATAACTCAACAAATGATATTCAAATTTTAGTTGACCATTAGAAATACTTTAGTTAAGCATTCGAAACAATAAAAATGGAAAAATAAGATTAGAAATTTTTCAGCTCAAATCGTGTCCATGCCCCTTTAAACGAGTAATTCTTTGTTCTGAAAACTTAACACATTTATCAAAGAAAAACTGAAAAATATTTTCAGTATGATGACCATGGTCACATATAATTCTTCGCACTGAGTGATTATTCTCTAAATCATATTTTATTCACAAGAACATTATTTACGCCAAATTTTGCGAGACTAGCCATTCGCGAAGATTTCGATTTCATAAATAAACGTGTACATATAGAAGACAAACACTAAGTAACTATTCGTAAATACATACATCATTGTATCCACGCGAAAATAATGGCGATATATAGTATGTAAAGCGGCTTATCGTAACGGCATTTGTATTTCTCCTTCTGATTCGAAGTTCGATAACTTTTACCCCCTGTTCTTATACTTGCTTGCATAATCATATAAGAGTTGTCCTCAAAGCTCATGGATATCACGAGTTTAAAACATATACGTATACATTTATTGCATGATAGTAAGGGAATCGGATTTTTCTTGGGTGGATGAAAGGTGAAGATGACGAACAGTGATCAATCTCATAACTCCTATATAAAATACCAAATAAATAATTAGGCAAACACAGACCCCTGGATATACCAGAGGTGGGGTCAGGTGCCTAGAAAGCGTAAGGTGGGATGGGATCAAGTGAAAAAATCTTTACAACATCCATGCAATACATGTAATTTCTAATTATTATTATTCATTAAACAAAGCAAGAAAACAGAAATGCAATTGAAATTGCGAAAACAAATCTTGTATCGGTTTATTTATATGTAGCTGATCTAGCTCCAACAGAAGAACCGCACTGTCAACATATCTAACATATCTAATATACAAACAACGGAATAATGTGAGGTGATAACGTTTATTAGGTTATTACTTACACGGTCGATGATGACACTTTTCTATGAGAAATTCGTGTTTAAAAAATCCCTCTGCGCCTAAGTAGTAAGTAAGAGATTCCACTAACGGGAAAGGAATCGGATGACGTATTGTGACATCACGATAAGCACAGTTTAGTTGATGAAAAGTGGACGAGGGCCCCCGTGGACGACGTCCCGAGAAAGTGTATATGATATTCGTAGTTTGTATATCTAGTGGTAACAGGAGAGGGTCTGGGTTCTATTCATCAGCCTTATCAATGTACGTTCTTAAAGTCACCGATAGTAATTACAAAGGTTTAACTTTTCACTTTTTTATCGGTACTCTTAGAAATAGTCAAAACAATGCTACAGTACTGTAAAATCCTAGTCCTCATCATAAGTATTTTCAAAAACACAAGGCACATACCATTAATAATGTATTACCCCATGATGTGTATAATTTTCGCATACGTATTCAATTAGCAAAATAAAAATACACATAATTAAATTTACTTTAAAAATGGTGAAAACCCCGTAAGTTGAAAGAACTTGTGTTCAAACCGTTTGTATAGTATGCACTTATACAATAAAATATGATCAAATCAATTAAATTAAATTTGTATAACGACCTGTACATATGTGCATTGAACGTTACCAAAATGTATGGAGATTACAACTTACAACAACTTCTTTGTTTGTTTCTGTGTCCGTTGCCTCCAGAAAGAAAATCTCCCTTCCAATCTTCATCTCGTGTCCCCTTCCCATCCACTGCAGGAATCCTATCTGTCAAAAAGTAAATCAATATATGGTAAATACTGCAGGTGAAATGGATTAGATTACCTTGAGAAATTCAAATTTAATGTACTACTGTTGTTGTAATTCAGGAAATTCAGCATATGTAGAATAAAAATCGGGTCTGGGTTATGCAATATTCTGCATGTTTTAAAACTAGAAATATTTTGTTTTTAAACATAATCATTATCATCTTCATTGCAGAATGAAAAACGATTATTACCCAAGCATAGATGATTTTCAAACCCGCTAAAAATCTCTGTCTTTTAAACTTTTCCTCAGCTATGGCAGGCATAGGAACGTATAGATACTGCAAAAGAGTTCCGACGGCTACAGCTACTGTGAAAAGTAAACCGAGCAATGCGTAACCTGCTCCAGCCAAGCATGCTCCTACCAGCATCCCCGATCCTAAAATGGCAGCCCGCATTTTCTTTCTATAGTCAAAGAAATTAACTTGAGTTGAATTGGATTAAAATTTAAGAATATCAAATATATACAGATATTACGCAGTGTTATCAAATATTGAGGACGCTCACTTCAAAGGGCCTTCATGACGTAGTTCCTATAAAGAAGAAGGTAGTATACCATATATTGAGAAGTCACTTGTAATGTGTCAATTCTCGATGAGATATAAATCAAACAAACACGAAAAGTGTTGGTAATTACATGTTTATGGTAATGTAGATCATGTCTTTCACAGAAATAAGCATATATGTTCACATGTGACATATTTCAAGGTCACGGAAAGGTCACAAAATTAATGGAAAAGTTAAACTTGATAAGTTTTGGCCAACAATTGATTTAGAAGCATATACCGGTATTACTTCAAAAAATATACAGCGCACTTGTCCACCTTTCCTACCTTCAGAAAATATACAGCGCACCTGTCTACCTTTCCTACCTTTCAAACTTACATTAGCTGAAAACGTGAAGATAACGAGCAGTGATCAATTTCATACAAAATTAAGAGTAGGGAAAACACGGAACCCTGGAAATACATGCGGTGGGATCACGTACCTAGGAGGAGTAAGCGTCCTCTGTCGACCGGTCACACCGTCAGTCCAATATCGTGATCAGATGAATAGAGTAATCTGGAGTCAATATCAGTGTATAAAGAACGGCCTCAGTCCAATATCATGATCAGATGAACGGAGTGATCTGGAGTCAATATCAGTGTATAAAGAACGGCCTCAGTCCAACATCTTGATCAGATGAACAGAGTGATCTAAAGTCAATATCAGTGTGTAAAGAACGGCCTCAGTCCAATATCGTGATCAGATTAACAGAGTGATCTGGAGTCAATATCAGTGTGTAAAGAACAGCCTCAGTCCAACATCGTGATCAGATTAACAGAGTGATCTGGAGTCAATATCAGTGTGTAAAGAACGGCCTCAGTCCAACATCGTGATCAGATGAACGGAGTGATCTAAAGTCGATATCAGTTTGTAAAGAACAGTCTCAGTCCAATATCGTGGTCAGATGAACAGAGTGATCTGGAGTCAATATCAGTGTGTAAAGAACGGCCAAAGTCCAACATCGTGATCAGATGAACGGAGTGATCTAAAGTTGATATCAGTGTGTAAAGAACAGCCTCAGTCCAATATCGTGGTCAGATGAACAGAGTAATCTAAAGTCGATATCAGTGTGTAAAGAACTGGTATCAAACATATCGGAAGCATTTAACCCATTATTATGATTGAATAATTCCTAGCTCTCTAATTGGCTGAGATCCAACAATGTAGAAATCATATTACGTTATGTTTACCTACACGTGACCTTCCAGATGAACACAAGGAATTATTTTTTCCACATAGGACCAAAAATAGACCTTCCAGGTGAACATAAGGAATTTTTTCCACATAGGACCAAAAATAGGTCGTTGAAAACAATTAAAGCAAAGAACAATCTTGAAGGGTTTTTTAATCATTTAATTATATAATAAAACAATTATTGCTGTTTTTGAAGTCAATACGATGATTTAACCACTTTCGAAGTACAATATTCACCTCACCCTTCGGGCTCGGTGAATATTGTACTCCTCAGGTGTCTAAATCATCGTATTGACCTCAAAAACAATTGTAAATTGTTAAATTTTGGTAAATTGAATTATAACGACCATGAAATTTCTGACAAGAGACTGCTACACCTCCTGAAACATCAATTTATTTGTCAGTAGTCTGCGTAGATTTAAAAACAGCTCATACGTACAACAAGATCAGTTGAGAGATATAAACACCATATGCAGGTGATAATGGAATATTGCTACATGAATATGGGAAGCGGCTCTGAAACCCTACTCACCGATGTTGACGCATGGGAGAATGATACATTCTGATTTCCATACAATTCCTAAGTAAAACAGGTACATTACTGCTTAGCTGCAATAATATAGCCCTCTCTGATTTTTTTTACGTAAATAAAATGATATTCTATGTTCCTTAGTCTATATATAAATTTACAACCTGCAACCTAAGATTTGTGAGGCTCTATATTCTACCGTTTTTAACAATTTCGATAAATTCCAATTTCTCGATTCATATTTGTGCGCCATGTTTGATGTACTGAAGTTTCAACTTCCGATTGTCAAGTCATTTGCATATGCCATATAAGGTAGTATTTACATCAATGGACAAGTATGGAGGCGAAAGCTATTTCGTCGGTATTGAAAAGGTTTGAATTTAATATCAAGTTAAAAACCGAACAGCAGAGTGTAAATTCTTTCTGCAACAATATGATTTTCCTTTCTTTGTTGAAGTGGCTCGAGTAACTACATTTTCGCGCTGATTGTCAATGTTTAGGTTTTTCATTAGATCCACCTACGAGATCTCGCGATAACAAGCATGGCGGAGCAGACGGAGAATTTTGCATGCTGTACATTATATTTAATGAAAAACACCTTTAATAGACATGCCCGAGCACAAAGTTGGTACTCCTTTTGGTGTAAACAACATTTGGGACCAATACACAGAGTTTATTATCGGTTATTCATAAAATTATTTTGCACCATTACGGAGATCCTATGGAATTGTAGCCCTCTCCCGAAAACGTCAGAATAAAAAAAAATTGGATAAGGCTACATTATTGCAGCTAATTACTGCTGTGTATTCACTTACCTGTATATTTGCTGATACGCCTGTACCTGAGCCCTGCACAGTTTCTATGACATAAGGCGACACACATTTACATGAACTCGCTTTTTCTGAAACGTACGTGTGGTTCTTATGTAACTTCCGACTTTGTGTCCTTGAATAAAGTGTGTTTTTCGCCTTCCATTTTACATGGCGAGAAAACTGTAGATTCTGTGTGTACAGTGCATCTTTTAATCAAAAAGTTAGTTTTCTATCTACAGACATTAATTTGCTTGTGTTATATATATATATATATATATATATATATATATATATATACACACATTTACTTTTAAATTAACGAATTTTGCCAATAAACACCGCAGGCCTTGCTCAAGAGTAACTGCTTGCACTTTCTTTAACATTGGTTGATATTCTTAAGTGAGGTGAAGTTTGTAAGATATAATAGAACCTTAATTATTGATTAGTAAATATGATAAAATTAATTAAAGACCTACTTTCGTTTTCGATAAACTATCCTTATATAGCAAAAATGAGAGTAAAGTGGTGGATACGCTTCAAAGCCAAATGGCGGATCTAAACCAGTTTTCTTTTTTAACTTAAAATAATACAATATGAAGTAAATCCGTTGTTTATCGATGCTTGATTTTGATCTTATTGAAAAAAAAGTTTTGATAATTGTTTAATAAATAAAATATGCTTGTTCGTTTCTTCAATCCGTGATTTTAGTCTTGAATCAGTCTTATGGGAATTTTCAGAATGAAGTGCACAGCACGAGGCAACATCAAAGACGCTTAGGTCTACAACCAATCGCACATTCTTGGACCTTTCCGACAAGGCGAGAAGTTGTGATTGGGTTATAACATAATCAGCATAAAATTGTGTAGGTTTCAGCGTTAGTTATATTTATAATAGTTTTGACAAGGACCATTTTCATCATCTTTTACAATTATATTATTTATATACATCTTATTCAACGAAGGACACCCCCTCCTGAGGCTAACGATCTGACACATCGATAAATTTTTTAATACGATATTCATCTGATATGTTCCATGTTCTTAATTTTTTCCCGTGATTATAGAAATCACTGTTACGACTTTTTGTAATAATTTATTACCAGTTATTGAAATGTACAAACACATGGAAAAACACAAAAACGTTTTTATTTTTGTGATGACACAGATCTTGAAAGTAAGTAATAAGTCGAAAACTGCCCAATATGTCAGATATCGAATAATTCGGGGCTGCTCTGGGAAGTTTACGCCTTATAACTTTAAAGTTAAAACATTTTACCGAAATCAGGTTGTACACTACCTGGCAATGTCCAAGTCCAAGAAATCAGGCCACTATTTACAATATACATGTAGCAGTTTTTCTGCCATTCATATAGTGCATTATGTTTTCAATTATTGCGTTTAACGAGAAGAGACCACGTGTATTCATAATTTTGCCCTTAAGTTGTCGTACTGGACAAAAGCTACTATTGCAAACACATTCGTAATACTGAGTTTTAACTGTCTATTAACGTTCATTCCTATGTCCATTTGATATATCCATGTGAGTTCGAAATAAAGGACACCACAGAGTCGTCCACTTCTGCTTCATACTTAGATATTTTATTGAAGGTAGACATTAACGGCAAACTGACGATTCAACTGTATGACAAACCTGATGATTTCAGATTCTCCATCGTCAACTTCCCATATTTATGTAGCAATATTCCATCATCACCTGCATATGGTGTTTATATATCTCAACTGATTCAATATGCAAGAGCTTGTTCTGCGTATAGTCATTTTTTAAATCGAGGTAAACTACTGACAAACAAGTTGATGGTACAGGGGTTTCAACAGTCTCGACTGAAGTCAGCATTTTGCAAATTCTATGGTCGTTATAACGATCTAGTTCGTCAATACAACCTATCATTGAATCAAATGCTGTCTGACGTGTTTCATACCGATTGTTAAGCCGTTTTTGGCACACTGATTTTGACTGCGGATATCTCCGTTTACCTGATCAGGATATAGGGCTCACGGCGGGTGTGACCGGTCATCAGGGAATGTTTACTTCTCCTAGGCACCTGATCCCACCTCTGGTATGTCCAGGGGTCCGTGTTTGCCCAACTATCTATTTTGTATTGCTTATAGGAGTTATGAGATTGATCACTGTTCGCTATCTTCACTTTGCTTTCAAACGAAATTATGAACGACCGTCTTTGGTCAACTAGTCGGTATGTCGGATTACGATTGCATTGATTATCTAATTTTCAATGCGGAGGTCATTTATGTTACATAAGGAACATTTAATTTGGAGCTCTAAGTTTCTTCCTAATAATCAAGATTTATTTACTGTATAAGATATCAATGAATAAAGCAGTACTGCCTGGGTAGTCAACCAGCGACCATCCTACCCTGACCGTCTGTGTACAGGTCTATGACTAGCAGCTGCCAGCACCATCCCGTGCCTGCTGCTGCCATCACTCACCCATCGCTTTAAAGGTTAGTTAACATGGAAATGTTAGCATTGGAAAATCTTTGTAAGGTTGGTTAAACTGTATTGGGATCATTGTTATGATTTCAAAGTCCTTTAGTTCCACATTATACGAATATACAACAGTACTGAATCTATAACATCGTGAGAGAGAGAGAGAGAGAGAGAGAGAGAGAGAGAGAGAGAACATCAATAATTGTTTACAGGTACGGGAAGTTCAATCAAATCTTAAAATGTACAATATTCTTCTTATTAATTAACCATTCTAATTCATTCTGATATATCTAATTTCCTTTTTTTTTTCCGTGTTAAATCATTCGGCTGGCGTGAGTTAGGACTCCCCCCCCCCTTTTTTTTTTTAAACCGATGTTACGTGCCTAGCTATTTAACGCCCTCTCATTCGAAAATAAAATAAACATATAATTTATATTACTACAACTTCATTGGATTTACTAGATTTTTTTTACCACCGTAATACATGTTTATGCAAGTGGACAATCTAGACATTTTTAAAATTATTTTTTCCACCTTCGATAGCAAAATGTACGAAAGACTATTAGTATCATGTAAAAAAAAAAAAAAATTCACATTCCATTATCTCGTAATTACGAGAAAAGATCTCGTTATTACGAGAAAAAATATCGTAATTACGAGATAATTATCTCGTAATTACGAGAACATTTTCTCGTAATTACGAGAAAATGTTGATATAAAGCCGAGTTGCACAACTTATGGATAATCTTGGAAACGTTTGATACTATTTCCCTCTTTGTTGATTGGTCAGCAAATCGAAATGATCTTATTCAAAGTGTGTGTGACGGTACATATTGTCGTCCGGTGTCGCAAGATTTAGGAATGCTAAATACCTATAATTTTCGTAAAGTGTTTCGGATTGTAAAGTGTTATGAAGTGGGGAAGGGGGAGTGCAATATATTACAAATTTTAAACATCGTGATAGAAAATATACAAGTTCCTAGTATTTTAACAGTTGTGATTTACAACCAGAATAAGCCCAAAAAATATATAATAATCTATGCGCTCATTTTTTGTGTATTACACTGTGATTCTCATAACGTCAACATCATGACGTTATATAGTTTTTCTATTGAAAAACAACACAACGTTTAAACGACTGTAAAACGAAAACTAGAAAAGATATAGTTATAAAATAAATTGTTCTATAACCTATAAATCCTAGAGTATCAACTGTGAAAGTCTCATTTATTTTGGCGAAAGGGCCAATTGTAGTACTTTGTGGCTCTAGTTCTTTGAATATTAAATAAAGCACATATCGGAAATATTTAAACAACACGCTTTAATCCCGGTCCTCATCACCTGGTCAATCATCAAGGAATTTAATGGTGAAACTACTGAAACAAACAAGTTTTGCACGTTTAAGCTTCCACTAAGCGAACCAAGGTAGTATCTAAAATATTATGCTTTTTTACCATAACCTGTCGGTTAAATGGAAAAACAGTCTTTTCCATCATATAACACTCTCAATGTTTCAAACTGCTTCTCTTTAATTTTCTATGACAAACTCGATACTTTCATCAAAAGAAGCCAGTTTGATCGCTACTTTCTGAAAGCGGCAGTTTTTCCGAGAGATTAGATGTAGAGTACCGAAATCTGTCGAAGTTTACCGAATGGAAAAGCGAGTACACGTAAATGTGTGTCACCTTATATCATATAAACTGTGCAGGGCTCAGGTAAAGGCGTATTAGCAGATATACAGGTGAGTGAATGCAGATAAGAAAATCTATCTTACTTAGGAATTATATTTAAATCATAATGCTTCGTTGTCCCAGGCGTTAGCATCGGCGAGCAAGGAATAGGAGTCGCTTTATTTTGTATTCTATATAGGTTCACTATTCGTTATCTTCACCTTTTCATTACATCCGCCAGATACCATTGACCTAATATGTGTGATTTTTAGTATCTAATCTGTGAACTGTGATTGAATAAAGTGTGCAAACTAAAGATATGCACATCCTATTTTTGGACATATTTTAAGGAAGGATAACACAATGTCATTATGGCTGATTTTATTTCGAAACATGAATGAAAATATAACTTGTCTCAGTTTTTTCCCAGATTACTTTCTACTAAAACTGCTTTCTTAACTAGATGGGGGTAAATTTGAATGTCAAAAGATTATTGTGATTAATCTCTACTATCCATCACTATCAGATTTGTCAGGTGTAATATTCCTCCTTGAACAAAATGTACAGTTGTACTATCATATGCATAAAAACCCTTACAAACATACATATATGTACATTGCTGGATCCAGTAAATGTTCTACCAAGCCCCTATCTTTGCTCCTCACGAAAATATTAACAGCTGTGAAGGAGAAACTTCAAACGTACTGTGCGACTACATATGCCAGAAGTGATGTAAATCAAATGTGGAATCTAAAAAATTCTAAAGAACTTTTAGTAAAATTGAAATCGCAATTTTTTTTATTAAATCAACAACATCAAAACGTATGACTTTTCAACACTTTACACGACCATTCCTCACGATAAATTTAATTTTTTAAAGACTTTTTGACATCATAGACAGTTGCTTCTTCAAAAAAATTAGAAAACGCAAATATTCCTATCTAGTGATCAGTCATCCCAAAATTACTTTGTTAAACGTCACTCTGATTCCACGCACAAATACTCTGAAGTTGAAATAAAGAATATGCTGGAGTTCCGCATTGACAATATCTTCGTGGTTTTTGGTGATCAGGTCTTCCAACAATCTGTTGGAATCCCCATGGGCAAAAAATGTGTTCCTTTGTTAGCTGACCTGTTTTTATATTCCTATGAAGAAGAGTTTATTCAAAAACTTTTACGTTAGAAGAAAAAAATCTCTTGCTGTGACCATCAATTTGACATTTAGATATATCGACCAAGTTTTATCTATTAACAATAATAATTTTCATTCAAATCTCGATTCGATATATCCCAGTGAACTCGTAATAAAAGACATCACAGAGTCGTCCACTTCTGCTTCATACTTAGATATCTTATTGAAGGTAGACTGTAACGGCAAACAAACAACTCAACTTTATGACAAACGGGATGATATCAGCTTCTCCATCGTCAACCTCCCATATTTATGTAGCAATATTCCATCATCACCTGCATATGGTGTTTATATCCCTCGACTGATTCGATACACAAGAGCTTGTTCTGCTTATGGTCAGTTTTTAATCGAAGCAGGCTACTGAAAAACAAGTCGATGGTGCAGGGGTTCCAACAGTCTCGTTTAATCTCAGCATTTAGCAAATTCTATGGTCGTTATAACGATCTAGTTCGTCAATACAACCTATCATTGCGTCAAATGCTGTCTGACGTGTTTCATACCCATTTTTAGGCCGTTCTTGACACACTGATTTTGACAATGAATAACTCGTTATAACGACATTTAAACACATCGATGATGTTTTATCTATTAGCACACATCAGTTTGATATATCCGTGAATTAGAAATAGAAGAAACCACAAAGTTTTCCATATTTCGATATTTTATTGAACATAGACGTTAATGGTAAAATGTTCTTAAACTTCTGTAACGTCAGCTTATTTCTCAGTAGCCTGTCTTGCTTTTAAAATTTACCATACGTAGAAAATGTTCTACTTAATGGATCAGTAGAGAGACATTAATGTCATATGCAGGTGATGATGGAATGTTGTTATTTAAAAATATGAGAAGTTGACGATGGAGAAGTTTAAGTCACAGAAAAGTTATATAGTTTTGCCTATTCTTAGCTACTTCAGTTTAATATTATTTTATGTCTTATTAAATGTATTTATTGTACTTTGTTTTAGTTGGTTTTACATGTAATTGTGTTGATTAGATACAGCGTTATTTAATTTACACTAATAATAATAAATAATATCTCGTTTGTCATATTGCTGAGTTTTAGTTTGCCGTTAAAATCTGTGTTCAATAAAATATTTAATTAGGAAGCAGATTTCGAGTCCACTGGGATATATTGAATCAACATATGAATGAAAATGAGATTTGATATTATTAATTTGGGGAACGTTTCGTGATTTCGAATTTACTGAAAGTTGTTTGGAATTAATTAGAATCCATATTATATATACACCTCTTCTCGCAATGTTGTGTAAGTTTCTCATTCAAAGCACTTAATACTTTCGAGAGGAGGAAATATAGTGGCTTGGTAGAACATTTACCAGATCCAGCAATGTATCTCTGTAAGGGTTTTGTGAAGATTTTGAGTACGATAACTCATTCATTCGTCCAATTGACTGACATGTTTATATATGTGTGATTTTGAAGAATTTTATTGATTAAAAGGGAACTTGGAGTATATGTAGAATTGCGAAATGTGAAATTAAAGTTAATTTGAAATACAGCTTTAACAAACAAAGACAATGTTGTTTTAATGATTATAGCCTTTTCAGCTGGAAACAATACGTATTCCTCATGAAACCTATACAGTCAACTCTCGATAAACCGCCACCTTTTGTTCTTATGAAATTATGGCATTATAACGAATTTGGCGATGAATTGAATTACTGCCATCTTGAAGAAATAGAGTTACCGTTCTTTTATATGTAAGAGTTATCTTTCCTCTATTTACAATACTTATGTAAGTGAGCGATCCATGTCGCCCACTGTCCTTCTTTTGATATAACCTTTTCCCATAAAACAGAAAATGATTTGCAATATCCTGATGGGTACATTTTTTATGATATCCTTGGTACGTAATGATTTTCTTTTTCTCATCGAAATTTAACAGGACCCTCTTTCGTGGCGAAGCCATAGCTAAATTGTATAAACAACTTGACTACAGTTCATCTCGAGTATTTTTCTTGTTTATTCAATACAGCAATTACTGGGATCCTTCTGTCCAGGTGTACGCCGGAGATTGATAATGACCAATTTACTGCTTCACTGACCACGTGCACCCGTGGCGGTTTATTGAGATAATTAACACGTTGAAATAGACTTTTGTATTGAAAATACTGTGGCAAATGGCGATAGCGAATTTGGCGTTTTAACGAGAGTTTTAAGTAACAGGAAAAATGTTCCGAGAAAAATACGGCGTTATAATGAAAATGGCGATGAATTGAGTGGCGATAATTCGAGAGTTACCTGTATAATACACGTATTGTTGTGTAATACATTTGTACTTAATTGACACTGTTTGGAGAAATGGGTTGTGGTATAAATTGTTAAAAAAAAACGGTATTGATGGCAAGTGTTTTACATATATAAAAAAAGAATGTGGAATTACTGGAGAGTTTGGACAAATTGGATTTAACAGCAAATTTGTAACAGTTTATGTTCTCGTGTGGGTATTCAGCTCGGTATTAAAACAAGCATCAGACGCTGATTTTGTACACCTATTGTAAGTTAGTAATTTTATTGAAATACTTTTTTTTCAACAAATGCAAATAAATTTTTAAATCTTTGAACATCTTTGTGATTGATTACTGCTGAGTTTATTTAGGGTTTATTCTGACCCACACAATTGTAGCTGTATCAACACTTTTCGCGTGTTACGTTCCTTTGCGAGTCAGCCGAAGGTTAATCGGGATAAAAGCCAACTTTTCCTTCTTTTCCTTACCAAATGTAAAATATCGCAATTGTGAATTATAGCTAATTATTAAACTTTAAATACAAGTTTATGATTTCTTTTCACTATTTTGATTGTAATTGACGGGAAAATAACAAATGCCAAAGATCATAAAGGTATAACGACCAACTATCCAACATAGGGAAATCCGAATTTTTAAACCGCAACTTAAGCAAAGTGTCAATATGTGTATTGTTTTATTACTTGGTATTCTAAACACAGAAGAACAGATGGTACGCACTTTTGTTTTGATGTGTGTAATACGGGATCCCAAATATTCCTTATACTTTTTATCCATTCTGTCAAGTATTTAGTCTATCGTTTAGCATAATTTTCGACATAGTTCTTAGTAGAGATGATATTCTGTCGCAGATTGAAAGATTGGAGCTCGTTGAATCAAGGTCAGTTTAAAATACTTGATTTCAGGTCCTCATTTTCAGCTATATCGACATCACCAGTAATGACATGTCCAGCTGGACTATTGTTGAGAAAAACAAAGAACAAGAACTTGTCGTTGGATTATCACTGTTCGTTATCTTCGCCTTTCATTATGCATCAGATGGTCTACATGTAAAGTTTGTTTGTAATTTAAAAGTTTGGATACTGGGGGTAGACTAAAACTTGAAATGTAAACGCGAAAATAACGAGCAGTGACCAATCTCATAATTCCTATAAGGATTGCAAAATTAAGAGTAGGACAAACACAGACCCCTGGATACGCCAGAGGTTGGGCCAGGTACCCATTACCTGTTCAGTAGTCGCACCCGCCATGGGCCATGAGCCCTATATATATTTCGACCAGGTAAACTTAGTAATCAGGTTGTAAAACAATTGGTATGTAACACGGCAGATTCTACCTAATGACAGGTTGTATTTGTAAAGGAGAAGGTACACTAAGGGTCAATTTTGGTCTATTTTCAGAAGTTGGTAATTTTATTCCCTCATACTATATAGGGTGTGTACTTTCTATATATAGTAATTATATCCATGTATCACGTATATTTTTTGTGATATGAAGTAGCAAAGTTGGTATGTTTTGCGAGTGCAAGATTTAATTGAGTTGATTTCTCTGACTATAGAAAGAAAATGCGGGCTGCCATTTTAGGATCGGGGATGCTGGTAGGAGCATGCTTGGCTGGAGCAGGTTACGCATTGCTCGGTTTACTTTTCACAGTAGCTGTAGCCGTCGGAACTCTTTTGCAGTATCTATACGTTCCTATGCCTGCCATAGCTGAGGAAAAGTTTAAAAGATGGGGATTTATAGCGGGTTTGAAAATCCTCTATCCTTTGGTAATTATTGACTTTCATTCTCCAATAAAGATGATAATAATTATGCATAAAAACAAAATATTTCTAGCTTTATAATCTTGTCGACCGGTCGCAGTAGCTCAGTAGTAGAGCGTTCGCTTCGTAACCGGGAGGTCGTGAGTTCGAGCCCCGCCCAAACCATGGTTGTGTCAAACCTAGGACATAACCATAGGTTGTGGTTGCTCCTTCGCCAAAAGCTCGGCATTTAGAGGTAAGAATCATGGGTCTTTCGGATATGACAAAATAAATGGAGGTCCTGTGTCGCGACAGGCGTTGGTACGCTAATGGTTGCTACGGCCGTAAGTACTAAGCATACATGCAGGTCTACACCTACAACTGGTGACGTCTCAATGAGTGAAAAATCTCGACGGGACGTAAAACAAATCAATAAACAACAAACCAGCCAACCAAACAAAACGCATAATACTGCATAACTTAGACCCAATTTTTATTCTACTTGTTGTTGATTTCCTGAATTACAATAACAGTAGTACATTAAATTTGAATTTGCTTGGGTAATAATTGTTTTTCATTCTGCAATGAAGATGATAATAATTATGTTTAAAAACAAAATATTTCTAGTTTTAAAACATGCAGAATATTGCATAACTCAGACCCGATTTTTATTCTACATGTGCTGAATTTCCTGAATTACAACAACAGTAGTACATTAAATTTGAATTTATCTAGGTAATCTAATCCATTTGACCTACAGTATTTACCATATATTGATTTGCCTTTTGACAGATAGGATTCCTGCAGTGGATGGGAAGGGGACACGAGATGAAGATTGGAAGGGAGATTTTCTTTCTGGAGGCAACGGACACAGAAACAAACAAAGAAGTTGTTGTAAGTTGTAATTTCTCTACATAATTGGTAACTTTCAGTGCACTTATATAAATTTGATTACATTGTACTCTTTTATTCTTTATGGGAGTTATGCTATGTACCAGTATTCCTTGTCGTCACCTTTTCATACTGTAGATCACTTTTATTCCACAAGACGTTATTTTTGCGTGCATACCATGTTTTCATTCACGAAGCAAAACTTTCGCGAATCATCATCTATTGCTTTTTAAAAAAAAAACCAAAAAAACAGTCTTTTATATATAAAAGGGTTATTTTGGAAAAAAAGAAATTATCCCGAATGGCTAGTTTCGCGAAATTACGCGTAAATAATGTTCTCGCGAATGAAATGTGATTTACAGCTACTGTATATCCTATCACTCAATATCAAGAATGGTTATCAGTTTTTCTTTCATTGTGTTCAGTTTTCAGAACAAAATACTCTAATAGAACCTATCAATGTAATGCAACTGCAAGTTCCAATATCATTGAAGTGTTTCGTGGGGATCCGGGTTAGAATAGGTCCTCGGTGCCCCTTGCTTTTCGCAAGAGGTGACAAAATGGGGTGGTCCTTCGGATGATACCGCAAAAAACCGAGGCCCGTATTACAGCAGGTGTGGCAAGATAAAGATCCCTCCCTGCTTAAAGTCCGAGGATAGGCCTACATTTTGCAACCCTTCAACGTCAATAGTGATGTCTCCATATGAGTGAACAATTCTCGAGAAGGACGGGAAACCATGTATAATTAATCATTCATTGAAGTAAGTGATGAGATTCGTCACCTTTTATTCTTAGCTTCAACTGAGTTTATAAATCGAGGCAGGTTACTGGTACATAAGCTGATGTTACAACGGTCTCGTTTAAAGTCAGCATTTCGCAAATTCTGTTGATCCTTATTATAACGATCTAGTTTGCCAATACAATCTGTCATTGTGTCAAATGCTGTCTGACGTGTTTCATTTCAATATGTTTACCTGATCAAGATATAGGTTCACGGCGGGTGTGACCAGTCGACAGGGGGTACCTCCTCCTAAGTACCTGATCCCATCTCTGATTATTCAAAAGGAAAACTATGTGTTTTAGTGCTTGTATGGACGTTTATTTCAGACAGAGGACACAAAGTTTGAGGACGTGACGGTTCGCATTTACCGACCAGTTGACCTGTCAGACGAGGAGAGATTGCCAGGAATTGTCTACTGTCATGGAGGAGGCTGGTGTTATGATGCGTTTGGTAATGATGGAAACTGGCGAGATTCTCTCTCTGATTCATTTTCAACTTTAGTGTACTTGAAATTACATATAAATAAAGAGTAATAAATGACGCCCTTCCCTCCATAAACCCCTACCTCATAATAAGTTATGTTTGGTTTATTTGCATGTGTCAAGCATGTATAAATCATATATCAAATGTTACAATTATTTATAGTGCATATCACAATCTGTTCTGTACAAAAATATCTAAAGTAATCCCAATTATTTCCACACTCTTTGATCTCCGGATGAACTAGGTGTAAAGACGAAATCTATCCTCTGGCTAATTTCTGCACTTTTGATATGTTAGATAATAATAAAAACAGAAATATACAGTGTCTGAAAGGTAAAATAATTTGGACACCTATGAAATTGAATTTCTCTTCTTCTTTTTTCCAGGAAAGTATGATATAATGATCAAACGGATGCTGAAATTCAAGACAATGATCGTTATTTATGTGAGGTGAGTTTATTTTATCAGAAATCAGAAAATATGTATTATAGGAATATTCTCATTATAAAGTGGTATCAATCAAGCAAGTTCTGCCTCAAAAGAAATACCAGCATTAGAGCGCTTTCCCCTTTTAATGTCTTGCATGTTTGCTTGAATTAAAAGAAAACAATACAAGATGAACAATCTATTCATGTATTGTAATCAGAAATAACATTCAAGAGTTGATTAGAATTCAAATTATCGGTGGGGAGAAAACCCAAACCCAAATAATTAACATCCAACGATACATATCCAGACATATCTACATAATTAACATCCAACTATACATATCCAGACACATCTACATAATTAACATCCAACTATACATATCCAGATATATCTACATCATTAACATCCAACTATACATATCAAGACATATCTACATCATTAACATCCAACTATACATATCCAGACATATCTACATCATTAACATCCAACGATACATATCTAGGCACATCTACATAATTAACATCCAACTATACATATCCAGATATATCTACATAATTAACATCCATTGATTGATTGAATATTGTTTAACGTCCCTCTCGAGATTATTTCACTCATATGGAGACGTTACCACTGCTGGTAAAGGGCTGCAAAAGTTCGACCTATGCTCAGCGCTTACGGCCTTTGAGCAGGGAGGGATCTTTATTGTGCCATACTTGCTGTGACACAGGACCTCGATTTTGCAGTCTCATCCGAAGGACCACCCCATTTAGTCGCCTTGCACAACAAGCAAAGGGGTACGGTACTGAGGATCTATTCTAATCCGGATCCCCACGGGATAATTCGTTTTCCAGCGTATTACGTTTAATATATATTCACACATTCATGGGATACATCGTTCAACCATCTCCACTCAAAAGAAAGCTAGAACCTTACAGGATAAAATCGCCGATATAGCGATAATCGGAATCGTCTGTCTGTAGTGTATACCAACTACTCTGGATATCTGTCTAAATATCCTTGTATATTGCACTTTAGATCAAACTTTTATCATCGATTCTAAATGATCCCGGTACGGTTGATGATAGAGGGATGTGTGAGTTATAAAGGTGTATGTTTGAAATTAGATATTGACGGCAAACTAACAACTCAGCTTTATAACAAACGGGATGATTCCAGCTTCTCCATCGTCAATTTCCCATATTTATGTAGCAATATTCCATCATCACCTGCATATGGTGTGTGTATTTCTCAACTGATTCGATACACAAGAGTTTGTTCTGCGTATGATCAGTTTTTAATCGAGGCAGGCTACTGACAAACAACTTGATTTTACAGGGGTTTCAATAGTCTCTATGAACGTCAGCATTTCGCAAATTTTATGGTCGTTATAACGATCTAGTTTAGCAATACAATTTATCACTGGGTCAAATGCTGTGTGACGTGTTTCATACCGATTGAATGTCTCCATATGAGTGAAAGATTGGCGATCGGGACGTTAAATAATATCCAACCAAACTACTGATTGTAGGTCGTTTTGGTACACTGATTTGACTACGGATAACTCCATTTAATCAGTGTTTGTCCAACTCTCTATTTTCTATGGCTTATATGAGTTATGAGATTGTTTGTTACCTTCACCTTTCGTGATATAATGGTCTTATATTGAATGAAGTATGTAATAAAGAATTTCAGAATTCCTTTCATGAATACACGATATTATAACATCTATGGTTTGCTATAATGGTTTATAGTTGTGAAAATAGATTGGAAAATGTTGATTAGTTATAATAAATTTACAAAAATGTATAGAATCAAATTAATAAGCATTATGATAATATTCACTGAATTCAAGATTCATTACGTAACAAGCATGTGTTTAACTGGGATTTATACAAAAGTATACAACCGAACTAATCAAAAACGTTTTCATATACCTCTATCATCTTTATGGATGAAAGGTGAAGATAACGAACAGTGACCAATCTCATAACTCTTGTAAGCAATACAAACTAGAGAATTGGACAAACACGGACCCTGGACACACCAGAGGTGGGATCAGGTGCCTAGGTGGAGTAAGCATCCCCTGTCGACCGGTCACACCCGCCGTGAGCCCTATATCTTAATCAGGTAAGCGAAGTTATCCGTAGATCAGTGTGCCAAGAACGGTTTAATAAACGGTATGAAACACGTCAGACAGCATTTGACTCCACGTTATAACGACCATATAATTTGCGAAATGCTGACTTTAAACGAGACTGTTGGAACCCCTGCACCATCAAATTGTTTCTCAGTAGCCTGCTTCGATTTAAAAACTGATAATACCTAGAACAATATCTTTCGTATCGAATCAGTTGAAAGATATAAACACCATATGATACTGGAATATTGCTACATAAATATGGGAAGTTGACGATCGACAGAATCTGAAATCATTCCGTTTGATATGATAAGGTGCAATCCATTATAATTTTTTTTAATGCTCGAAATTCAGGACGGTTATAACGAAGTAAAGAAATTCGTTGACAACAAATTAGAGAAGCATTATATCTATTACAGTATTTTACAATCGTTATAGCAAATCACATTTCCTATAACGAGTTTGAAATTCTTGATAACTAATAGAAAAATAAATTTGAAGGGTGCTAAAATTTTAATGGACTTCAGTACTTGTCTACCCCGCACATGACCACATTTATATTTTTCTATATTACCCAGATACCGACTAGCTCCCGAATTTCCATTTCCGACTGGAATCGACGACTGCTTTGTAGCTACACGATACGTTCAGAGGAATACCGAGAGACTTAATTTAGACCCCGAAAAACTTGTTCTGATGGGTAAGTTCACTGTCTAAAATATTATTCACAAATAAATAAATCAAAACAGCCTCAGAGGGGTTATGTTAATGTGTGGATTCTAAATTGTCTTTTATACACAAATCAGAGTTAAGTGTGACCTCTTCTTATTTGCCCCCCCTCCCCTCTCTACTTTTAATCATTTTAGTTTGAACCATAATCCTATCCTTCTTTTGGATAAGTTCATCATTTGATTTGAAATTTTAAAAAACCATAAGTGTAAGCGTAAATAACGCAACACAGGTCCATTCCAAATACGCACTATATCAAGGAAAATTTAATTTTCTTCTACTATCGTGTTTTATCTAAGAAAAAGTCTTATCTATAAAATTAAGAAATACAAGAGTTATACGGAAGAATCCCTGTAGTCAGCTGATTAACATTTCCAGTAATATCATCTTTTCAGGAGATAGTGCTGGTGGATGTATGACAATGAATATGCTGATCAGAATGATTACTGAAGCCGAACACGGTCTCCCGAAATTCAAAATACAGGTTGCAATTTACCCTTTTGTGCAAGCCTTGGATTTTGCGACATCTTCGCACCAGATTTTCGTTGACAACAATTCACCCACTTTTCTGAATTCTACATTGACTTTGAAATTTCTCATCACATATGCTCTCGGTAACGTAAAGATCAATGAATCCGAAATACAAAAGTTGCAAGAAAATGCTCATTGGACAGATGAAATAAGAAACTCGAAGTTACCAAACCTTGTCAGCAGTGATGTGCTACCACCAAATATTGAGAGACCAAAAGCATTGAAACAGCTATCCAAAAACACCGATTCTGCCTTGGCACAAAAATTCAATGACACATTTCTTGATGTGAGGTTCTCTCCACTCTTCGCTAATGACAGTATTCTTCAAAAAATGCCGAAAACGTACATCTTGTCAGCTGGTCTTGATTCAATTCGTGACGACGCATTTTTCCTTGAAGACAGATTGCGGAAACTGAATGTTGACGTCACGCATCGTCACTGGGTCTCAATGGACCATGCATTTTTGTGCTTAGAATTTTACAACAACTCGTTGAAAGCGCTGGAGGAAATTGTCGATTATCTAGATACAAACTTGTAGTGTTTGGCAAATTACCTAACCATGCATGTACTGTTGATATGATTTTAGTGTTTCGTCTTTAACTTCATACTAATTGTTTGTAAGCAGATGAACATGTATATGAATATTCAATTATAATCTTGTTGGAAGGCAAGAATAGCATGAAAGGATTTTGAGTCTCGGATGAGTCCAAATTAGGCCTATCTTTTAATGTTTTAATGTTAATACACCTATTATGTTATGTAAAACTTATACGGTACCAATTTTGATGCACCAGATGCGCATTTCGACAAATGTCTCTTCAGTGATGCTCAAGCCGAAATATTGGAAATCCGAAATAACAATAAACTTGTAAGAACTAAAAGAAAAACAGAGTGCCAAAGACTGGAGTCAAATTCGTCTAAGGAGCAGAGCTATGCATGAGGGAGATAATCCTTAATTTTGAAATTTCTAAATCTTATCAGCAATTCAAAATATCATCTATTGTGAAAGCATGCCACTTTATATTGGCAGACCGTCGTGGTGGCCGAGAGGTTAGAGGGTTCGCCCCGCATGCTGAGGGCCGGGGTTCGATTCCTGGCCATGACAGACCTAAGTCGTTAAAACAGGAAGTGACAGTTCCATCGCCAAACGCTCGGCATTAGGCGTGAATGTCGCGGGTCCTTAGAAACGGATGACCCGTGTCACAGTAGGTGTAGCACACTAAAGAACCCTCACTGCTCAATGGCCGTAAGCGCCCAGCATAGGCCTAAATTTGAAGCCCTTCGCCGGTCTTGGTGACGTCTCCATATGAGTGAAAAATTCTTGAGCGAGACGTTAAGCAAGATACAATCAATCAATCAATCATATTGGCAATATTAGTCGAATTCGCCATTTCATAACTACTGAAGCGTGAAAGACGCTTGACAATACACTCGTTACACCAATACTTGATTATACGAACTGTTCTGTTTGGAATCAACAAGACCACCTTGGACCGCTTACAGAAGGTACAGAACACCGCACCCAGGCATATGTGAGGACAACGACACTGGGTCATATGTCCCCAGTCTTAGCGCAGCTGCATTGGCTTCCAGTGCAGTATCGTCCACAATACAAAATCTTAGTGTTTACCTTATGCGTGCTGACAGGATGTGTTCACCAGCAATGGTAACGTCTTCGCGTGAGTGAAAGATTCTCGAAAGGGACCGAGTGAACTAGAAATAAAACAGACCACAGGTTTTTTCACAGCAAACTGACAACTTAACATTATGATAAATGGAATGATTTCAGCTTCTAGATCGCTAACTTTCCATCTTTACATGTATTTCTATAGAATAACTATTTCATATGCTGTATAGTGATTTTCTTATATCATAAGTCTGGTAATATAAACTTTATAGTTGACATATGGTACAACTTTTGGTTCTTTGGCGACTGCATATAGTAACAAAACTATTGACGACGGTCACGGTGTGCGGTTTATATAAGGTGATACTATTGACAACGGTCACGGTGTGCGGTTTATATAAGACGATACGGCAGAAGAGGACAAATTAACGGATGTTTGTTTCTTACCACGCGGTAATGCATGTACGAATGTTCCGTGTTTATATATATACTCCACTCCACTAAGGCATTCATTATCGACAAATCACAAAATACTGACTTATAAAACCTTCGTTGTGTCTGCAACTATCATCGAGTACAATGAGTGAGTGTACTCTTAACGTTGCATTCATAGGACATGTAAACTCTGGGAAGTCCACCACAGCCGGTCATTTGACATTTAAGTTCGGAGGACTTGCACTGGAAGTAATGAGGAAATTTGTAAAAGAGGCTTCTGCAATGGGCAAAGAGTCCCACAAGTATGCATGGGTGTATGACAGGTTAGACGCGGAACGCGAGGAAGAGCTTTCCATGGATATTTCAACGTTAAAATTTGACTCGTCCAAGTACCTCGTGAACGTAATTGACACCCCGGGTCATCAAGATTACATTACAAATATGATTCCTGGAGTCGCCCTAGCGGATTGTGCAGTTCTCGTGGTATCGGCGAAAAATGGTGAGTTTGAGGAGAGCATGTCACCAAACGGACAAACTCGAGAATTTCTATTGATAGCCAATGCAATGGGTAAAGGAGATATAATAGTTGCGGTCAACAAGATGGATGCCACTTCACCCCCGTACAGCGAGGCTAGATTCAATGAAGTGGTGAGTGAGCTGCAAAATTATATGACGTCAATCAGAGTTAATCCGAGCACCATTCCTTTTATTCCCATTTCTGGTTATAATGGTGATAACTTGGGAGAACCCTCCCTGAACATCCCGTGGTTTCGAAGGTGCTCTGCACCCTGCGGAATGGAATCGATGGGAACATTGTTACAAGCTCTGAATTGTGTCCATGCTCCGTCAAGAGCAACAGACATTCCTCTCCGCGTTTCAATATATGACGTAGACGTTGGAAGCTTCGAGATCATCCTAGCTGGCAAAGTTGAGTCGGGACATTTAAAATCTGGCATGTCCGTCACAACTGCTCCTTCGAATAAAACAACGGTAGTCAAGAATGTTGAAATTCATCACTCTGCATGCGATCGAGCTTCTGCGGGACAGATTGTTACATTTACCGTGTCAGGTGTATCCGAAGAGGATATCAAGCGAGGCTCCTTGGTCGGTGACAGCAACAATAACCCCCCTCGGTGCGTCAAAAGCTTCATAGCCGAGATGGCCATTGTAAATTACGCAGGGGAGATTCGCGGTGGTTATACTTGCTATCTGTTCATCCACACAGCGAAAATTGCCTGCAAATTCGTAGAAATTGAAGAGAAGCTGGATAATCGCAGGGAGCTTGTAGAAAGTAACCCCGATAGCGTGAAAAATGGAGATTTTGCCATAGTACGCGTTGAACCAACGGAACCTATGTCTGCAGAATCTGTCAGTCGGTTTCCACAACTTGGACGCTTTATTGTTCGCGACATGGATCATACAGTAGCTATTGGCTTTATTCGAGAGGTTATCAATGAATGACATCTATGGTGCAAGATATATCGGATAGTGGATCCTATCCGCAGAAGGAAATTATGACAAGTTAACGTGAAACTGTGTTTCAATATCATATCATTTCACTTAAAATAGCATGTCTTTTACGAAATTGATATAAACATGACAACACATTTACATTTATACTTAATTCGTAATATGTAGAGCAAGAAAATACGAATATTTGTTATTAATTAAATGCTGTATGTCGAAATTACAAATTGTAGTAATCTTTTAAACAACGAAAAACAAGTGATTCATTTTGATTAACATGATTGGGAATTGTTTACAAGCAATTTAAACGTTTGTTTATAAGAGTTTACAAAGCGTTTTACAAGAATTTTGAAATTTCGGCATTGACAGAGGTTTTGGCGATCAGCGACACCTATGGGTAGAGAATGAAAAGAACACACGTGATTTATATGCTCCCCTCCCCCGTGGCAAAACGTCATTAACGCACATGTACATGTATTTACACATAATACCGTGTATGAGTGTGATATGTATAAAACAACGATAATTCATTATCTTATTAAGTCAACAAGTTAAACATCTTGTGTTTTATTTATTTTTTAACTTAACAGAGAATTAGTGACCGCAGCACTCCAATTGTTAATCCTATATAGGGAGATGGTCTGGCAGTTCATTTCTAAACTAAGTACTTGTTTATCTTAACATTTAGATTATTAATGAGAGGACTTTTAATTCCATTCAGGCATAAATTCTCTGTTATCCTTTTAGCTATTTCATATACATGTACATGTATTATGAAATAAATCTGTTAATTCCTCTTACTATGGGTCGTAAACTTCACTCTAGTTTTCATTGATTCTATTTCAATCTTTCTTTTCCGCTATATCTTGCCAGTTTCAACACTAATCCGCAGGATATCGGTAAATGTACGAACTTTCACATAGATTCATCCCAAATGAGGCAAACCTTTTTTTCCACACTGGACTCATTTGATGTCATACATAAATTTATGTGTATTGTACCAGGTGTAGAACTAAATTCAAATTCAGTTATCTTAAAGATATCTAGTTCGATTAAAAGCATGTTCGATTTGAAAAAAGGTTATGTTTGGGGAAAATTGTTCAAATAATTATTCTATCTTTTACAATGTTTGTCTTTTTCAGCATGTTTAACTTATTTTTCTTCATATGTGAAACAGCATACTGTCACAAACAGGGGGGGGGGGGGGTGTGTGTGACAAAGTTGGGGAAAAGGATGGTACCAACAGCCGCTTGCTTAATATTTTTATTGAAACTTACTATGCAAAATATTAAGCAATTAGCGCCTGTAGGTACATTCATCCACAAAATCCATAAATTAAAAACTTAATAATGCATTAGTATGAGGTATTAATTAATATGAAATGAGGATGACTCCCTGTTCTCTCTGTAATTTCTGCTTCCCTTGTTCATAATAAGCCTTTTGATTTTACAAAATGCTGACCTCCTCGTAACAGTATTGCATAAAATATTTTCCGTTCCGTCTTCTGTTCCGCGTTTTAGCGACACCCATATATCAACAGAATAGTATGACAAATTTTTATCATATAATTAATCCTATCATTTGTCATGTAATTTTAGGGGGGAGGGGGTTGCCTTCCCATTTAATAACTATTTTAAGTGTTTGCTTTAAATGTCATATTAAAAACAATTATTCAAACGGGACTATTTCAGCTTCTTCATTCTTTATGTAGCAATATTCCATAATCACCTGCATGCGGTGTTGATATCTCTTAACTCATTCGATACGTAAGAGCTTGTTCTGTGAATTGTCGTTTAGTTTTTAAATCGAGGCAGGCCACTGACAAACAAATTGATGGTGCAGGAGTTTCAACTGTCTTGTTTAAAGTCAGCATTTCGCAAAATAACGATCTCGTTTGCCAATACACCCTATCATTGGGTCAAATGCTGACTAACGTGTTTCATACCGATTGATAGGTCGTTCTTGGCACACTGATTTTGACCGTGGCTACGGATAACTCCGTTTACCTGATCGGGATATACATGTAGGGCTCACGGCGGGTGTGACCGGTCGACAGGGGATGCTTACTCCTCCAAGGCACCTGATCCCACCTCTGGTGTGTCCAGGGGTCCGTGTTTGCCCAACTCTATTTTGTATTTCTTACAGGAGTTATAAGATTGATCACTGTTCGTCATCTTCACCTTTCAAAATCTAGAAGCAAAATGACCGGTTGCAGTAGCTCAGTGGTAGAGTGTTCGCTTCGTAACAGGGCGGTCGAGAGTTCGACCCCTGTTCACTGGTATTAAACTGATGATAGTAACGATCGTTACTATCATCCCAAGACGAATTTTCTGTTCATATGAGCCGTATAAAAGATAAAATAACACCCGATTGTAATTGTTCCTAGTGTATGATATTTCGTACCTACATATCATTCGCAAATAAACAATACAAATAGATATAATAAGTAAATGTGGTCTTACCGGAATTTCCTTCCGCCATCTTGGGATGATGTAACGATCGTTACTATCATCAGTTTAAATACCAGTGCTGCTCGTGCCATGACCGCGTCAAACCTAAGATGTTAAAATTGGTAGTGATTGCTCCTTGATTGTATATTGTTTAACATTTCACTCATATGGAGACGTCACTATAGCTGGTGAAGGGCTGTAAAATTTAGGCCTATCCTTAGAGCTTATAAATGGCCTTTTGAGCAGGGAGGGATCTTTATCGTGCCACACCTGCTGTGACTAGGGGCCTCGGTTTTTGCGGTCTCATCCGAAGGACCGCCTCATTTTGTCGCCTCTTATGACAAGCAAGGGGTGCTGAGGACCTATTCTAACCCGGATCCCCATGGAATGTAGAAGTGAGAATCACGGGTCTTACGGATATGACCTTGAAAATGGAGGTCGCGGTAAGCGTTGGCCTGAACCCTCACTGCAACGGCCCTGAACGCTTAGTAAAGGTCTAGAAAAATCAATTGGTACTTCATCTACAGCTGGTGACGTCTTAGTATGAGTGAAAAATTCTCGACGGGACGCAAATCAAGCAAGCAAGCAACAATCTGTTGCAAAATGACTTATTAATAAAACTCATTTTAACCTCTGATTTTACCTAATTATTTATCAAACCACGACCTTTCGGGTGTAGATTGTATGCCTGAATTGCAGTGTGACGAGCTATATTTTTCTAAGGGCAGAATCGACGCGGTTGCGTTCAAGATTAGGCATTAGTCCCTTTCATTAGGTTTTTGTCCCCCACCGCAACGCGGACGGGGACATAGAAATACCGGTGTCCGCCCGTCCCACTTCACTTTGTGGACACAACTCCTCAGAAACCGCTCAACGGATTTTGTTCAAATTTTGTAGGATTGTTAGTCACCATATGTATTGTGCCGTCATTTTGATTTGACAAATTTTACAGGAGTTATGGGACTTTTTTGCGGTGGTGGGGGACATGGCTACGTGTAGCAATCTTGTTAATTTTTCAGTCATCCACTGGACTAGGGCCTACTCGTTACTGATATTCTGATAGTCCAGTACGAAATTTAGTAGCCTCTGGCTACCGGACTAGCGCTAACACAGGGTTTTGACACAATCATAGCAAACTGGTATATATTTTAGTGAGAAGGGAGCTAAGGGACCGGTCAATATTTATTGGGGGGGGACCGGTGCAAAATGCAATAGGACACACACATACTGATAGGACTAAATTTTTTGTTTCTTTCAACACTGATAGGGGTGGGGTCGCGGGTCACCCCCGAATGATTATATACATGTATTGTTTAACGTCCCTCTCGAGAATATTTCACTCAGATCATATGGAGACGTCATCACTGCCGATGAAGGGCTGCAAAATTTAGGCCTATGCTCGGCGCTTATGGCCATTGAGCAGGGAGGGATCTTTATCGTGCCACACCTGCTGTGACACGGGACTTCCCCATTTAGTCGCCTCTTACGACAAGCAAAGGGTATTGAGGACCTATTCTAACCCGGATCCCCACGGGATACCCCGAGAAATTTTTTTTATATATTAGGACTCGTTTGCACTACTCTGAGCATCAAAATGATTGCAATAGACAGTATAAATATTGTACAACTTTTGAAAAATTTAAACTGTTAAGTACGAGAGCGAGTCATTGTGATCACCAAAGTTTAGAAAAATATATATAAACATAATGTAGAATACATTATAAAAAGAAAAGGTCCGACAGAATGATAATTTTATATCCGGTTTTAAATACTAGAAATATATATGTTTATTTTGCAAACATTTCTGGACAAAAATGTGTTTTGAAAATAAAGGAAAACAATGTGTAGGCACATGCCTACTTGAGCCTAACGAAGCTACGCCCCTGTATATAATGTATCAGTGAACAAAAAATATTATAAAGTATTTCAAACTTTTAATTCAACTACCTTACAAACAATAATACTGAAATGTGTGCATGCTTTTATTTCGTGTCCAAGTTGAATATACCAGAGATAATTTGCAATAAATTACTGGACCTTTGAAATTTTCGAATATTAAAACATGTAATTAAAAATCACAAAAGAAGTACATGTATTCAGCTGTGAATAAAAATATAAGTTTTGCATGATGGAGTATGGATTTCAATCATAGAAAATAAAAATGGGATATCATGTCGGTCATAACTTGAAAGATACAGACCAGAATTTAACTAAAGTCTAAACACATCTTTAAAAAATTGCCATTACAACCTATCATTGGGTCAAATGCTGTCTGAATTGTTTCATACCGAGTATTAGGCCGTTCTTGGCACACTGATTTTGACTACGATAACTCCGTTTACCTGATAAAGATGTAGGGCTCACGGAGGGTGTGACCGGTCGACAGGGATGCTTACTCTTCCCACAGGGGTCAAGCCCGTTTTGGGCCCGAACTCTGTCATACCATAAATATAGAAAGGGGTCTAACCCTGACACAGATAAAAAAAAACAACTAACCACTCGCTTCAAATGCCTAAAAAATCTTAAACTAGGTAAACTATGCGTAATTTGTCGTTTTCCTTGCATAGATTAATGTTTTAACTACTTGCATGCCAAATTTCAAGTCACTGGTTCTTAAAATAACAAAGATATACGTCATCGTTCTCTCGATTTCACTAGGACATTTACCGGTCCAGGTCACGGAGTCGTTTCTCGCCTATGACAGCAGCGAAATTCAGACTAGTGTGGAAGATTTCGGACCTGTCAATTAAAATTTTACATCAATTATACGCTACTTACTTCCTCATATTTTGATAATGTTCTTCGTGTAGACGTTACACGACTTATTTTTCCTCAGCAGCATCAACTGTTGACAAGAGTTGCCGTTTAATGAACGCACTAAATACCCGATAGGCTTAAAATCTCAAATACCTTAAAACTGATCAAAACATCATTCTTACGATATTGCACTTAGAGAAGGAAATTGAACATTATTTCTTGGCTGTTTTAATTTTTTGTTTTTGTTTATTCTATTTCATTTAGATTATTATTACCCATTTCCCCCTTCTTTAAAGTTTCAGACATTTCGGGTATTTAGTGTTTTCATGAAAATGGCAGATCTTGTCAACAGTTGATGCTGCTGAGGAAAAATAAGTCGTGTAACGTCTACACGAAGAACATTATTAAAATATGAGGAAGTAAGCAGCGTATAACTGATGTGAAATTTTAATTGACAGGTCCGAAATCTTCCATACTAGTCTGAATTTCGCTGCTGTCATAGGCGAGAAACGACTCCGTGACCTGGACCGGTAAATGTCCTAGTAAAAATAAACAAGTGAAATCGAGAAAACGATGACGTATATCTTTGTAATTTTAAGAACCAGTGACTTGAAATTTGGCATGCAAGTAGTTTAAAGAAAAAATGGGTATATATAATTTTTACCCCAAAAAACCCAAATAATAATAAAAACCTAAAAAATGAAAACAAATTAATTCTAGGATGAAAACACCAAACTGAAAAGAAAAACAAGCAAACAAACAAAATAATAATAATCTAATTAATTTCAATGGAAAAAATTAACTGTAGGTTAAAAACACCAAAATGAAAAACTGCAGTTTGACAGAGCAAACCTACACAGAACTTATGATGTCACTGTAGATGGGATTGTCTGTGTATAGGGCATCTATTGTGTACGGCATTCCAGGGTTAACTCTAAGAGACCGTACAAGGGGTCTAATTCCAGTAGATGTGTTAATCGGATGTAAACCCATCTTCACGGTGGAGGAGGAGGAAAAATTAGCTCAACATGTCAAATGCATGGCTTCCATAATTAGGGCATACCAGCCACTAAACACAACCATTAGATGTAGCTGTATTCGGGCCTTCTAAATATATGTACAATAAAGAATACCAAATGTATCTGCAAAAAAAAAACCCATCCAGGAATCAATATAACCAAAAACGATGTAGCAAAACTAATATCAAGACCGTACATGAAGGCAGTGTCTCCCGAAAACCTGGTTTCAGCTTTCAGGAGAACCGGATTATATCCCTTTGATAACAGTGTCATATTAGATTAAAAAGTAGCTCCTGCAACCATTTATAACACATCACAGAATGCCTCCACCGAACCTGAAGACCTAGACAATACTGCCTCTGAACCTAAAGCTCAGCCCTTTGCTGGCTCTGAAGTCCTGTCTGAGACAGATATTCAGTATGATACAGTTGCTCAACTTCGTGCTTCTCCTGATGAGAACAACTACCCCCGGTACTCAGACCAAAGTTGCAATAATGTCTGGGTCTTCAGATTCGGTGGAAGCATTCTCTGATGTCCAATTTCCTCAACTCCAAAAAGATAATTACAGTTGTCCGAAAAAAGTTTTATTCAAACGTTCATTGCTAAGATCTGTCTAAACCTGCCAATTAAGAAAGTCTTCAGTCAAAACACAATTCCAATAAAAAAGCAGAAAAAAACCCAACAAGCACAACTCAGTCAAAAACAGTCCAGGAAAAAAAAAATTAAATTGGACTTCAGCAATCAAAAACCCGGGCCATCTGGATTTAAAACAAAGAAAATCACTGAAGTTAATAATACTTATGACAGTACCGATGAAGAAATAGATGAGAGTAGAAAGTGTTAAGTTGTGTTTGTCACAAGTTCCAACCAGATGAATTCAAACACATTAGTTTGACATTTGTAAAATAGGCTAAATGTGATGACTGTGGATGTTGGACTCAATTAAAATACTGTACACCTGTTAAATTCATCCGACTATATGACAAATTCATTTGTCCCCACTGCAAATGAAATGTAAAAAGTCATAATTAATCAAATAAAATTAGACTTTGTTTTATATACTTGTATTTTTTGGAAGAATTTATGAATAAGATTTATTGAAACTTTTTGTTAATTGTATTACAATTCTTTAATTTCATTTATTTTTCTGTAAAGTATGCCCCGGTTTACATCTCACGAGATAACAACCTTTTTTCACAATTGTAGAGCGCCATACACTGCATTTCTATAAACCCCGCGATATCGTAGTAACCTCGTTTTCAAGTGTGTAAGTGATCGATCACTTACACTGATGTCTGTTTATTTATATGAATGAAAACAACAATATATAAGGTATTTACAAAATATTTACAATTGACTGAAATCAGGGTGACAGATCTTAAAACAAATCGAAATCGTTAAGTACCGCGGTATCATTGGACCCCGGCATATATTGAAAGCTACAGTAGCTGTCAGACCAATATACCCTTTCATGGAGGCGGTGTATTGAAATTTCCGGGCGTCATATCATTCGTAAGTGACGTCACATTTGTCAAACTCTCTGAACGGCACCAGGATCACCTCGGTTAGATGTAGCTAGGGTACCGGAATCTGCCGAAGTTTGCCGAATCAATATAAAAAATTTAGGGGCGTGATGTGATTCGTTAGTAACATCACAGTTGTCAAACTAATACACCCTCCAGATGGAAACCTGATATAAAATATATCAGGGCGTCGTGTGATTATTAGCTTTTATCCAATCAATCATCTACAAATTTGTTTGAAGCGGGATAACAGAATTTCAGGGCGTCTTGTGATTAGCTTTTATCCAATCAATTATTTACAAATTTGTCTGAAGCGGGATAAAAATAAAGATACTTGTTGCATAATGTATTATAGAAAGGGTTACGTTTTGTAATAGTTAAACAAAGGTCAAATCCACTATAAGTTCAAGTCGGTGCTTTTGTAAGTGGTAAAGTCTAAAGGTTGTCATTCAAGTAATTTGTGATTTCCTGTAAAGCTTTCAAAGAACTTTCGTAAGTACTGAAGACTAAAAATGCATGGTCCATCCCACCCCAATGCCGATGAGTGACGTCAACACCCAGTTTACGCAATCTGTCGGTGAGGAAAAACGCATCGTCCCTAATGCAGTCTAACTCGGTAGACATGACATATGTTTTAGGCATCTTTCCAAGAATTTCATCATCAGCTAAAAGTGGTGAAAACCTCGGATCCAAAAATATGTCGTTGAACTTCCTTGCCAGTGACGAATCAATGGACTTTGATACTGGCATTTTTATGTTCGGTCTTTCTAAATTTTCCGGAAGAACATCATTATGAACAAGTTTTGGAAGATTAGAGTTTCTCAATTCCGTAGTCCAATGCTTGTTTTCCAGCAACTTTCTTATTTCCGATTCGTCAAACGTTGCAAATCCAAGAGCATAGGTGACCAAGAATTTTATCATGAGATCAGCATTCAGCAATGTTGGTGTTTTATTATTGTCGTAGATTTGGTAGGAAGGTGTCTTAAAATCCAAGGCTTGGATGTATGGGTATATAGCTATCTGAACTTTAAACTTGGGAAGGTCTGGCACAGCTTCTGTGATCATTCTAATCAGCATATTCATGGTTAAATTTCCACCTGCACTATCACCTGTGAAAGATTATTTTTAAGAATTGTAATAAGAACCCACTTTCTTCATTTTGAAGACATTTTGTTACTACTCAACTAAACACTTACCCATTAAAGCAAGTCTCTGGGGATCCATTTTAAACTGTTTGGTGTTCTTCTGCACGTATCGTGTGACTGTGAAACAGTCATCAACTGCAGCAGGAAACGGGAATTCTGGCGCTAAACGATATCTACAGAAAATTAAAACCTTCATGTTATAATATGTTGTGTACTACTTGCACTCAATTGACACCTGTGACCTAGTTTGTTCTAGAGTCATGTTTCTTTTTGTTGTGTACTACTTGCACTTCATGAACATCTGTGACCTAGATTTTCTAGAGCTCATGTTATTTTTAGTATAAAGATGACGTAATGGTTGCATCATTGTCTTTCAAGATTATATTAGAAAATCCATTGTTATTATAAATACACTGGAATTCTTCTGATTAAAAAAGCTGTTAGAACATTTCTATGCATTTTGGATTTTTATTATGCTGGGAACTAGGATTTTGGAATTTACGATTTTGTGTGTGTATATTCAGTTCGGCACGGATTTTTCATATTTACTGTTCAACTACCGTAAGTTAGTATTTTGTTATTGTGTCAATTATTCATTGTAAATAAGTCTTATTAATTGTTTAATTGCCTTTTGTTAGTAAATTCTGCTGCTTTATTATCAAGGGTAATTCTGACCCATAACAAATACCTAGGACTGTTGACGTACCTTTTCCACGTGAGAGTAATTTACCCCATGTTCGCGGTCATACGTTCTCCGCGAAAATTCGTCCTAGCGTACTTAAAGGGCAATTAAGACAATCTAAGAAATCCACGAAATTTTCTACTTACGGATTCAACAGAAATTGTTATTTCGCGGATTTTGACCGCGTTAACAAATACGTTTACAGTATCCATTAAATGATTGCCTCATGAGAGGTTTACGTTCCATCGAGAATTTTTCACCGTGTCAAAACGTGAATTACCAGTTTAAGATTGAGTATCTCGGATTTAACAATGTCTTCAGGTTTTGTATTATTGTCCATAAAAACCCCAATAATTACGAACTTGTTCAGAAAGTACTGGATTTCATACAATATTTTATTCATTTCACATTTACATTATATTTCGCGTAACATTTTATATAACAGGGGACGCTATCAAAGAGTTACGCAGTATATCCCGTATTTATGGCAGATCCGCCTCCTTTAGATCGCTGGGTGAACAAAAGCTGTAAATTGACACGTCAGTAAGCGGTTTACATAGAGATGAACCCGTAAAAGAGGAAAAGTATCAAATTTTTCGAAGAGATGAATTCAAGAAAATTCTATTGGGATACGTCTGTCGTGAACAATATTTTAAACAAGGATATGATTGAGAGAGAAAAATTTAAAGGCGAAAAATGACAAAATGTTTGTTCAATTTACTAGCCTTTCAGCATCTACTTATTTTAAAAACAAGAGGCCCATGGGCCACATCGCTCACCTGAGTCACCTTGGCCCATATCTGAAGACTTTCCATATATATTTGCATGTAAAACCTTAGTCCCTATTGTGGCCCCAACCTACCCCTGGATTTCATGATTTTTACAAACTTGAATCTGCACTATGTCAGAAAGCTTTCATGTAAATGTCAACTTCTTTGGCCCAATGGTTCTTGAGAAGATGATTTTTAAAGATTTTCCCTATATATTTGTATGTAAAACTTTCATCCCCTATTGTGACCCCAACCTAACCCCGGGGCGATACTTTGAATAAACTTAAATCTGCACTTGTATGCAACGTTGCTGCTAATAGTAAATTCAACACAAGAACATAAGCAAGTGACACATGTCAATGTGACTGACGTCATGTGATAAAATGTGACGTGTGGATTTGTTTGCTTTGTTGAAAGGCGGATCAAGCAATGAACCTCCCCCTCCCCCAGTGAGAAATGTATTTCAAAATGAACAGGGCAATGCTTACTTGGTAAATCATTAATTCGTATATAATATCTTTGTTTTAATCTATTATTCGACCATCATACAGAGAAAGATGTTTTACAACAGTGATTTGCGTGCAAGTAGATGCTAATCAGGCGCGTAGCCAGAAATAAAATGAAGTGTACGCAAAATATGGAAGGGGTCCGGGACCACCTTGAAGCCCCAGTGGGTCCAGGACAAAATCCTATTGGGGGCGAAGCCCTCTAAAGCATCTGGGTTTTACAAATGAAATCTCTTATATTTTGTGCATAGAGTTTCTTGTCAATTTCCAAACCCAAAAGAATTCACAAAATCATTTTCTAAAGTGTTTTATGATGCCAATTCACTGTGTGTACTTGGACCGATTTACATTCGTTTTACGATTTTCTTCCGAATTTGTTTTCGACAGGTGAATATTGTAAATTTTACTGATAACAAAATATATCCTCATTCGTCTACTACGCGTGCATGTGTATATAATGTGCATTTAAGTGATATTCGATATGATGTTAATGATTTGAAATTCAAAAAGAATTTTAGATTTGATTGAATGGACATTATCATGCTGATTGAATTAAAACCGGGGATATTTATTTTTGAGGCACAAATATTTAAACAGCAAATATCTCCCCCCCCCTCTCTCTCTCTCTCTCTCTCTCTCTCTCTCTCTCTCTCTCTCTCTCTCTCTCTCTCTCTCTCTCCAATGATGTGTACGCAGTTGCGTACTTGCGTATAGGCAGCTACGCGCCTGCTAATATTGACAACGAGAAAACAATATGTGTATCAAACCGAAGTATCTTATTGTACACTTTGTGACTTTCTATTCCATAGAAGGCTGAAAACAGTGCTGCGATGTAAATTTAGAGAGAGAGAGAGAGAAAATAGTTCCGGTGTGTGGTTGTCAAGGGGGTGTGTCCCCATACCAAACCAAGTTATACAAAAATAACCTGCGTTCCTCAATTGGAGACAAGGATACAATAAGAATTAAATGACAAACGGGATGATTTCAGCTTCTCCATCGTCAAATTCCCATATTTATGTAGCAATATTCCATTATCACCTGCATATGGTGTTTATATATCTCAACTGATTCGATATGCAAGAGCTTGTTCTGCGTATAGTCAGTTTTTAAATCGAGGTAAGCTACTGACAAACAAGTTGATGGTACAGAGGTTTCAACAGTCTCGATTGAAGTCAGCATTTCGCAAATTCTATGGTCGTTATAACGATCTAGTTCGTTAATACAACCTATCATTGGGTCAAATGCTGTCTGACATGTTTCATACCGATTGTTAAGCCGTTCTTGGCGCACTGATTTTGACTGCGGATAACTCCGTTTACCTGAACAGGATATAGGGCACACGGCGAGTGTGACCGGTCGACAACGGATGCTTACTCCTCCTAGGCACCTGATCTCACCTCTGGTGTGTCCAGGGGTCCGTGTTTGCCCAACTATCTATTTTGTATTGCTTGTAGGAGTTATGAGATCGATCACTGTTCGTTACCTTCACCTTTCATTATATATATATTTCTCAATGAGTTTCCATTTCTCAGGAGAAAACTAATAAGATTTATTTCATGAAATTACTGTCATAATATAATTCAGCTTGTTCTTCGTGTCGGGATACATAATATAATTCAGCTTGTTCTTCGTGTCGGGATACATAATATAATTCAGCTTGTTCTTCGTGTCGGGATACATAATATAATTCAGCTTGTTCTTCGTGTCGGAATACATAATTTAATTCAGCTTGTTCTTCGTGTCGGAATACATAATTTAATTCAGCTTGTTCTTCGTGTCGGAATACATAATATAATTCAGCTTGTTCTTCGTGTCGGAATACATATCATTCGTGTTTTATAAAAGTCATATCCTACCTCACATAGACGACGACCATTCTCTTTAGTTTCAGCATCGTCTTAATCATAATGTCATACAGTCCTGGAAGTGAAAAAACATGAATCTCATAAGTGTTTTTGTAGCTTATGTATCTGGGATGATTTGTAAACATTCTATGCGTAAATGCTTCCGAAAAAAGTTTGTATCTTATACACAAACTTGGTGTCTTGCAAACATTGTTTTGATTCAACTCAATAGATATCTTAATTCAACAAGAGGCCCATGGGCCACATCGCTCACCTGAACCACCTTGGCACTGCCGTTGTTCAAGGTCAACACCAAAGTATAACAAGGTCTTGCCATAAAAGATTTATATTCAAAATATGAAAGAACTTAAATAGTTCATGAGATATTAAATAGGTCAGGTTTTTCTTAAAGTAGGTCAAACTCCAAGGTAAAAAATATCAAACACCATGTGACACAATGTCTTGTCATAAAGAATCTTTATACAAAATATGAAAGGTCTACCTAAAATAGTTCCTGACATACTTATCGGGATATATTTGCTTAAAAGTAGGTTAAATTCAAAATACAAGGTCAAAGGACATGATATGAAAGGTCTTACCATAAGAAATTTATATGTACAAGATATGAAAGATCTACCTTAGATAGTTCAGGACATTGGTCAGCTGATATTTAATAAAAGTAGGTCAAACTTCCAGATCAAGGTCACAAGATCACTACAAAGGATCACATGAAAGGTCTTGCCATCAGGAGCGTTTATACAAAATATGAAATCCCTAATTTGAATAGCTCAGGATATATTTTAAAGATATTCCCTACAAATATCAGCATATACATGTAAAAAATTTATCCCTTTTGTGACCCTACCTTATCTCTGGGGGCTATTATTTTAACAAACTTAAATCTGCATAATGTCAGGAAGCTGTCATGTAAATATAAACTTTTCTGGCCTAGTGGTTCTTGAGAAGAAGATTTTTAAAGATGTTCCCTATATATTCCCATGTAAAACTTTGATCCCTTATTGTGGTCCCACACTACGCCCGAGGGCCATGATTTGAACAAACTTAAATCTGCACTATGTCAGGAAGTTTTCATATAAATTTTAGCTTTTCTGGCCCTGCGGCTCATGAGAAGAAGATTCTTTTTAAAATTTTCCCTATATACATGTATTCAGTTGTAAAACTTTGATCCCCTATTGTGGCCCTACCCTACTTCCAAAAGTCATGACTTGAACAAAGTTGAATCTGCACTATGTCAGGAAGCTTTCATGTAAATTTCAACTTTTCTGGCCCAGACGTTATGGGGAAGATTTTTAAAGATTTTCCCTAAACTTGAATCTACACTTTGTCAGAGAGCTGCCTTGTAAATTTGAACTTTACTGGTTGAAAGGTTCTTGAGAAGAAGATTTCCCTAAATATGTGTATGAAAAACTTTGTTCCCCTATCGTGGCCCCATCCTACCCCCGGGGGCTATTATTTTAACCAACTTAAATCTGCACAAGGTCAGCAAGCTGTCATGTAAATATAAACTTTCTCGGCCCAGTGTTTCTTGAAAAGATGTACATGTACAAAAAATGTCCCTATATATGTGTATGTAAAACGTTGATCCCCTATCGTGGCCCCACCCTACCCACGGTGGCTATTATTTTAACAAACTTAAATCTGCACAATATCAGGAAATTGTCATGTAAATATAAACTTTCTCGGCCCAGTGGTTCTTGAGAAGATGTATTTAGATTTCCCCCATATATGTCTATGTAAAACTTTGATCCCCTATTGTGGCCCCACCCTACCCCCGGGGGCTATGATTTTAACAAACTTGACAAGCTTTCAAGTAAATTAAAAAAATTCTGTCACAAGATTTTTCAAATGACCCCACTCTATTTTTTCATTTTCGTAATCATCTCCCCTTTGAGGAGGGCCAATCTGATTAAAACCAGATCTTCAATCCGCTCCTCTATTCTCCATGTCGCGTTGACGCGACATGGAGAATAGAGGAGCGGATTGAAGATCTGGTTTTAATCAGATTGGAGGAGGGCATGGTCCCTTTTACCCAAGGAGGATTTGTACCAAGTTTGATTGAAATTGGTCCTATGGTTCTGGAGAAAAAGATGAAAATGTAAAAGGTTTACAGACGGACAGTCAGACAAAGGGTTATCAGAATCTAGCTCGCATGAGCTTTCAGCTCAGGTGAACTAATAAAGAAAAACTTAAGACAAAGGACTTTTAAAAAGCCTATTATTCTAATTGTTGTGTCCGTGAATTTAGTTCATGAAAAACACCATTTGTGCTGTATTAATGTGCACTGGTAGACGACAACAACAACAAGGGCAGAGAGAAAACAGTTCACTTTACCGAAACTTTCCCAACAGAATCCGCCTCCGTGAAAATATACAACTCCTGGAAGTTTCTCCTCACCCTGCAGGTCGGCTGGTTGGTAAATACGAACAGTAACACCGTCTAATTCCATGTCTTCCGTCTGAACAAAAATATATAATAATTAGAGTATGCACAATTCCCTTTCTGTGGTGACATTAACAGTTTAGGAGTGCCCCGTCCCCTCCTTTCTCCCACCTCTTCCTCTCTTCTCTCATTCCAATTAACAATTCCCCTTTCTACTATCCCCCCTCCCCTCAGGATATTTTTATGTATGTCTGTGTTTTGATGCTTATATTGATCTGTAACACAACTTTGACACCTGCTGTAGGATATAATCTGCTTTTCAAGATCTGCTGAGCACACACAACTAATTTCATGTATATATGTATTTCAACTTCCATAGAAATTGATGCTAATTCAGTAGAATTAAAAACTGTAAAGTATTTACACCCCCACCCCACCCCCACCCCCGTACAATTGGGTTCTTCGCAACATATTTTTGAGAATTTTTCGAAAAGCGTCAAAATATCATTCAAAATCAATGTCAAAGTAGGTCATGAACAATGTCAAAATCAATCTCAAGAAAGCTACTCATGAAGTTTCATATTAATATCTCCAGTGCAAAAGACGGATGGATTAACGTACAACACCCTCTGGTGGCACTGGATACCGGTAGTACCTGCATATACTGCATTGATCTGTGAATTTGTTGAACTTTACCAAAAAGAAACAAATAAAACGGCAGCTGTTTATACAGCGTTGTGTGGTACTACAGAGCAGCGTCTCTGGAGAAAAGAGGTGTCACCAACATTCTTTCACCAGAGGGCGTGTTACACATAGTGCGAGGAGCGCACGGAACTCTGGGTAGAGAATGGTGTCACCAAAACTGCAGTTATTTACCATAACTTCCGGATCCGGTGGATTTTTTGTTGCTTCTGGGTGAAAATTTCTACGAGCTATCTGCATTATGTGTTCTCTTCCCATCAAGGTCTGCAGCCATATCTGTTATGAAAGACTAAGTCCTGTCATAGTCAAAACCTATAGATTCTACTAAAATAGATTTTATATATCTTACTTTAGAATTTGCTCAATACACAAGAAAAGGCTACGTTTGTAGGACAAGTTCATTTTTTGTTAAATGTAATTGTTTAATATTCATGAGAAGCTGTTGGTTTGATTAAATTAAATTTCGATGGGATGTATAACTTCCAGGAATATTTTTAGTTACTTCTTGTTACTGACAAAAAAGCTGTTTAAGCGCTTTAGACATCACAGGGTGGTATATTTTCGAATCACATGGTGGTTTCTTACAGTACCTTGTCTTCTCCTGTATGTTTCACATTCCTTAGTGGGTATTTGGAAATAAAGTGTATCTAATCATGGAGAACCATATTTGTCATGAATATTTTGGCCAAATTATAACAAGTATTCTGAGAGTATTGCTGCCCCTACCAGCGCCCCCATTAAATTGACGGATATGATATTCGAGATGTTGTTTGACCTTGAAATGTGACCTAAATCATTGGTATCAAGTCACCAGGGCCGTAAATTACATGGAGGCGGAGGAGGCAGCTGCCTCCTCCAACTTTTGAGCCAAAAAAAATTAAAATTTAAAGTTCATTAGAATTTATGTTGTTTCCAATAACTAAGAACATGATACCTCCCTTAAAAAGCATTCCAAATCTTTCTTTTAGAATGAGTTAGTCAAGTAACATCTTAGAAGGCCCTAGAATCAAGGATTTTGCACGAAACGTGTTCAGTGTGCACAAAATGTGCTCAGCGTCTGGGGGCCTGGGCGGCTCCCAGACCCCCGCCTAATTTCCTGCCTCCTCCAAATTGAAGGTTAATTTACGGCCCTGGTCACCATGTTAACCGGTGTCGAATTAATTTGGTGTTTTGTTGTTCATACAGTTGACGCACGTAGTTTTTATCAGGGATGAAACCGTCTTAGTCAGAATCAGAACTTTATAATTTCTTAAATTCAATTCTTAAATATGTAGCACATACATGTATTCTAAATATCACACAGAAAATTCGCTACTCCGCCATCGTGTGACGTACCGTTTGTCTAATTTAGATGCAGTTCCAAAAAAGCATCAAATCAGAGTCACTGTCTTTGCACAAAATACGTCGGGGAAATGTTTAAATAATGGAATACAAAACAACACAGATAGAACATTCAGATCTTATAAAGGACTTATGAACGCTGTTCGTAATACCACTTACTTAATCTCAGCGAGATTCGTCGAGGCTGGATATTTGGATTGACGCCTCTTCCGAATCTCAGACCAGTGTCACATAAAGTGATTCGGGAAATCTTGCCTGAACTTCGGCCGCTTGTTGTGATTAAAATGGGTTAAATTAAACTTCTTGTCCGCTTCAACTTTTTGCCTTAGACATCCTATTAACTCCCTATCACAATGAAACATGCATTTCTTACCTTTACAAGGTGTAAATCCCACAGTAATTCAAGTTGGCTATTTTCGAAGCCATTGCAAACGGCCACCATTTCATATTTTACCTTCTCAACACTGGAGAGTTCCGATATACTACTTCATGACAATTTGTACTATGATTGAAAATACAGAACTTACTGGTTGACAATTACTTTGTACAAAGCATTTAAGCATAAAAATTAAAAGTAATAAAAAGAAAACTGTGTAATATTTAATCAATCTATTTGAAGGCGTTCTAAACTATCGGAACTCTTCAGTGTTGAGAAGGTAAAATATGAAATGGTGGCCGTTTGCAATGGCTTCGAAAATAGCCAACTTGAATTACTGTGGGATTTGCACCTTGTAAAGGTAAGAAATGCATGTTTCATTGTGATAGGGAGTTAATAGGATGTCTAAGGCGAAAAGTTGAAGCGGACAAGAAATTCAATTTAACCCATTTTAATCGCAACAAGCGGCCGAAGTTCAGGCAAGATTTCCCGAATCACTTTATGTGACACTGGTCTGAGATTCGGAAGGGGCGTCAGTCCAAATATTCAGCCTCGACGAATCTCGCTGAGATTACCACTTACTATCAACTGTCCGAAGACCGATTTCGAATACACGCGATTTCAGTCGGATTCCAGGAATGCGATAAATTGAATACTACCGAGTGACCAGACTTTGCTCACCGACTACAGAAAAATACTCACGTGATTAACTTATTTGTTATTTATTTTCATTGATATGTTCCTTGTGCGGTTAATGAGATTGAAATGTAAAATTAATGGAGTGATTTCTTACACAATCAGCGATCGAGTTTCGTCAACTGAGGCATCTGAGGCTATTCAGATGACAGACTTTCCATCGGAACACGATACCGATAAATATAAAATAATGAAATCTAAAAATTAGTGTCTTTAACACCTGTCCATCAAACGTTCTTCAATCTTGATATGTAGTTTGCTATTCTGAAACTACATTGCAAGTTTCAAATGAATCCTTGCCTGCATAACGGAAAATGCAGTCAAACCAATGGGACAGACAGAGAGACGGACGGACAAAAAACCGATAGTCCCCTTCTGTTTTACAAACCGGTTGATAACTAAAAAAAGGCTCACATTAGAAACAATGATAGGATTCATTATCCTCTAACACATGCAATGATTTCTCCCATGTAAGTACTTTTCATTGGATAAATTATCCTACCGATTTTTTTATCCCATAGCATTATGGTAGGGTTTGTGTAGGAGCGAAAGTCCTGTCATTGGAATTTTGTAGGGGTTAAAAGTCCTGCCATTATCCTATAGATTTTTTGTCTTTGAAAGTTGATATCTATTATTCTACAAGGCTGTGTGAGCCCAGCCATGGACTTGGCTATAGATCTGTAGCTGTCTGGTGAAGAATTGGACAGACCAAAGAGTTTGTCACAATATTTTCCTAGAGAGCTACAGATTTGCAGCCACCATGGACAATGAGATACTGCTAAAAATCCCACCATATGCACTTTGATTTTTCTCAAAATGTTTATCATAAAGAGTAGCAAAAGTCCGGACTTTGTCGTGCCCGGAATTCAATGTTGCACCGTTTAGTCCCTGCATAGTTCATAATATCATTGTAAACTTGTACGAAAATTTACTGACTCTTCAATGTTTGATAAACTGAAAATATTTCCTCACCCAGAGATTGCCAAGCCGGAGTTTAGCCAAGATCTTTTGTCTTTGAACCTTTTCGTCCGCAATAGCAGGCATGGGAACATATAAATAGTCCGCGAGACTGACCAGTGCGACGGCTACCATGGACAGTATTCCGACCGAGGTATAGCCGGTTCCCACCAGGGACAGAGCGATCACGATTCCTGATCCGAACACCACAGCTCCCATTGTTTGTCTGAACCTAGGGGAGGAAAATATGTAATGAATGAAACGTATGTTTTTCTCTCTCAAATGTAACTGAGGAGATTATGCAAGATGTCTGTTTTTGAAGGCGCATGCAGTGATTTTGTGCCGCATGCTGTTATGATTAGTATTGTACATACAGAACGTCTCGTAGATCAAGAACAATGCGCGACTAATTTTATACTACGCATTTCACTCGAGTTTCTTGTTTACAAGATATTCACGATACTTCAAAAATCAAGTCCCAAGAGAGTCAGTTCTGAATAAATAATATCTTTATCTTGGTGGCAGAAGCTGTTTTAGTTTCGTGAAGAAATATTTCATTATTGCACGATTACTTTAGTCTGATGTTTACAAAGTCCATTGGGCTCATTTTCTCAACTGAAAACAGAAAAAAAAAACTTTCGCGTTTTAAATAACGCGAATAAACACGTAACTTTCGCGTTATAACGCGAAATATACTATATATATATAGTTAATATGTAAAACAGAAAGCATTGACTGGTAAACTGAACTACATGTAAGACTGGCGTTTATGTATTTTTTTTTTAAAAAGTAACCTAGATCTAAAGAACGATACACGCTAACACTTTACACACACACTTTTCAGACTGTTTGGCAAATATTTTTTTGGAAGTTTTATTGAATGCAAAGTAGAATTCATATTAGTAATGTATTACTAGTAATACCAGTGTTATTTGATTTACAACTGTTTTCAATAAAGGGGGTATAAAATTTCGTCCATTGAAATCAAACCTTAAAATGTCACAGAATTTAAACACAATCCGATATGGGTAATCAACTTCTAAATATTTCTACTATTGAATAAAAAATACTTAATCTAGATTTTCTTTTGATTCAGTTGATAACCTTAAAAATCCGTCATATTGTCTCCAGAAAGCACTTAGTGACCGTTTTCTTTCGATAATAGATGAATCCATATTTCCCTTAACTGCTATCTCTAGATGTTGCAATAAAGTCCCTTTTTTTTTAATTGAAAAAGATATCTCCTACGTGCATGACTAACACAAAATACGTTCCAAAATTTAAGGTCAGTAGGATGATCTGCTTACATAAAGCAGTTATATTACATCAAGAGATCCGTACAAAGTACAACTGGGCAAGTCATATCATTATTATTCTCCATTGTAAGGAACAAATCTATATAACATTGAGTGGGCTTTATGCCACAGGCAATTGCATCGCTTGGGGGGTTGAATTTTCTATATATAGTAAATTCGACCCCCAAGCGATGCAGTTGCCTGTGCTTTATGCCACCGTTCTGCGTTTATAAGCAAAGCACAGTGTATTTAAAGTTTCGCGTCAGAACGCTTACGTTTGTGGTTGTGCACTAAACATTTGTACTTGATACATGTGACCTGGACAATTTATTCAAGACGTTCATTTTTTAGAACGATGTTTGTCGCTTCAGTGTAAAGATTATGTAACACTTGTTAAGTGCATTTATTATACACCCAGCAATAATCCGCAGCGTGATCCGACTTATTATACACCCAGCAATAATCCACAGCGTGATCCGACTTATTATACACCCAGCAATAATCCACAGTGTGATCCGACTTATTATACACCCAGCAATAATACACAGCGTGATCCGACTTATTATACACCCAGCAATAATACACAGCGTGATCCTACTTATTATACACCCAGCAATAATACACAGCGTGATCCTACTTATTATACATCCAGCAATAATCCACAGCGTGATCCGACTTTCCGAATTTGATTCCCTACAACGCCTCTCTGGAACTGATGACGTCACAATGCATCAACGCAACTTTTTTTGTGCCTTGTTTAATATTAAATACCCCATTGTACCATCGCATGAATGGTTTAAGCCCCTTTCACACATTCACGGATCAGGAGCCGGTCGACGCTGGATGCAAAATTCTAGTCATTCGGGGTGATTCGGCATCTTTCAAATTGGGTTCTGTGACGTGGTAATGCCGGTGTTAACACGGTCTTATCATGATGCAGACACGGAAAACGCCGGTTTCTCTACGGATAAGCACGGTAACTACCGTATGTCCCCGGAAAAAATCCCAGTCGGTGCTGGCGTGATCACAGAGCGTACGGAAGATCACAGTTTCTGCCAGTCCATCCACGGTTGTTTCACGGAGATACGCGGATGTCCACGGATTATCACGGTCTTTCTCCCCTGCTTTTATCGTGACTGTCCGTATAGTTACCGGGAACAATCCGTAGATATCCGTGTTCTTTAGCAGACAAGTTTCGTACACAGATGATCCCAGACTTTACACAGTTATTTCGGTGGCTACATGTACCTCTCGGTTGATATACGGACCTCTCAGTTAATACACGGACCTCTCGGTTGATACACGGACCTCTCGGTTGATATACGGAGGCCTCGGTTGATACACGGACCTCTCGGTTGATACACAGACCTCTCAGCTAATACACGGACCTTTCGATTGATACACTGACCTCTCAGTTGATACACGGACCTCTCGGTTGATACACGGACCTCTCAGTTGATACACGGTGGTACACGGATCAATACGATGGATTTTCTTCCGGGACAATCCGGGGAAAAAATAAAGCACGCTTAATGTTTCCCGGTTTATAGTGTGACCATGCTGGATGGTTTCGGACGCCGCCGGATGCGTAAACGGTTTGTACATGGTGATGACGGATTATCACGGATTGACGATCCGGCGTCTGATCCGTTAATGTGTGGAAGGGGCTTTAATTTTTTTTTTCACGGTTTGGCTTGACCAAGCCAGATGGTCCCGGACGACGCCGGACACATACACGGTGATGACGGATTGTCACGGACCATCACGGATCAAATGACAATCCGGGGTGATCCGGCGTCTCATCAGTGAATGTGTAAAAGGAGCTTGAAGTCAAAGCTAAGCGTTCTAATGCCGAAAGGTCTAGAAGCTTCATTTCCTGTACGTTCACTGTAAATTTTGTGATATTAAGCACAAGCACTCAGAAAATAAGATTTGGGGATTTTGGATTGAACTGTTTATAATCTCGTGTGGGGGACACTGACGTTTTACACCCATCGTAAGTCAGTTATTTGTTATTGATATATTTTTTTCTTTTCATGATTGTTAATAAGTATTTTTAATCTTTGCATTCTCTGTGATTGATTTCTGCTAAGTTTAGGGTTCATTATATTCGCGAAAGTTACACGTTTATTCGCGAAGGTTTAGCATTTTATGCGTTTATTTGCGAATGTTACGCATTTATTCGCGTTTTATTATAACGTGATTTTTTCTTTTTTTTTTGAAAGTCAACTCGATGGGAATTACGCGTTTAATCGCAAAGGTTTGTGGTATAATGCGAAAAATTATTTCTTTTCCACTACGAATATGAAATCAATAGGCTTTCGTAGATGTTCAATGTATCAAATTGTTTTCAGCGAGGAACAACTGTTCGCTATAATTAGATTGAATGTCCGATATTCCATGTCTTGCTGAATTTGAAAAATTACATAGGTAAGTAAAGGTCTTTTTAGAAGACATAGTTACGATTTTATTAAAATTTAATGACACGTGAAAATCAGACAGGGTTCCGTCATATCCCGAATAACGGCAACGACAGTTCATTGTCTAAATTAACGAATTCATCAATGTACGCTTACAAAAACAAGGACATTCAGATACCCAACTTAACTTACCGTGTAATATTTGTGGTTCCTTTCAACAAGCTGCTGTCTGTAACAAACTGATATCAGGACAAGTGTCACCAAATACAAGCTTATCTTATCTTATTAAATGTACTGCGCAAAATATAAAAATAACTCAATGTTTCCTCGACGGAAATCCTATCCCTGGCAATTTTTACTAAAACCAAGGCCAGCCTGTACCTTTTATGCAAAAGTGTCGTATTTCATTTTAGTATACACGCACTGTGTACAATGCCACATGTGGAGACCGTGATTGGTGTAGCGTGGGATGTGAATTCGAAGCGAAGAAAGTAGGAAAATAAGTATTCAAAGGCTGATTGTGTGTAATGAAAATGAAAAAAAGTGAAACGATTGTACATAAATCAATATTGGGGTGAGATATACAGGAATTCTACACATTTCGGAGAAATTATCGTGCAAAAAAAATATCAAGAGGGGGTGGGGGATAACGAAGCAGTATCCATACTTAAGGTGCCTCTGTTTATTTAGCCAAAGACTGTTTTTCTTTCTGGTCATTGCATTATCTGAAATTATCAATAGTTCATGTCAATATCATTAAGATATGAAACTGTCTTAATCATCTGGTATTGTGGTAATATATTTTAGAGAATGTTTCTTTAATGAAAATTTAATGACATAAAAAGTCAGACACATTATTATCGGTTTATCGCATGAATATCAGAGTAACCTTGAACAAGTTTGAATTTGATATTTATATATTCACTGTGTTCAAGATGTGGATTTTGGTAAGAAACTTTGCTTTAAGCTAAAGGGATTCTCGGTCCCCTTACGCCAAAATATTTTCACCCCCCCCCCCCCTACGCCACACAGGGTTTTCAGTCAAATACTCGGCATATCATGATTTTGTGTTGGTTTCTTCAGTCGAATATTGAGTTCCCATTCAAAGGAAAGGTTTCTGGTCAAAAACAAAAATTGGGACTTTATGCAGTAGGAATGAAGATACACCGAAAAATATTTGTTTGAGTATTTCCGAAGAGTTCTAGACTCCCCAATTGCTAGTGCTAGCTTGTCAATAACCGTTGTCATCTGTGCAATACTTTTGGCTATCCAAATTCATTTTGATTACACACAATCAGCCTTTGAATACTTTTTGACCTACTTTCTTCGCTTTGAATTCATATCCCCGCGCTACACCGATCACGGTTCCCGCATGTGGCATTGTACACGGTGACACTTGTGGGGTGGTATATATAGCCAAAATCGAATGACCAGTGCCCCTTTTTTTATAATTCAGACAGATAACCATGCTACAGCGGTGGATAGGGACAGAACTCTTCACTTGTCCCTGCCTGTGTACACAATCTATCAAACTTGCAGATCAAGCTCGTATATAAATGATCTGCTTACCCGACAGTTATTTTAAGGTTCCTAGTGTTGAAGATTTGCAGTGCATCTTATCAGACTAACTTATTTCTTGCGCTTAAGCTTTCGACATTTCGGGCGGTCAACTTAATATCTCGAGCTCTTGACGTATCAATTGCCATCAACTTCGAATTAACCAATGTATAATCGTGCGCTCGATTACGGTCTCTCGAGTCAACTATCTCGTGCACGCGACATATTTTGTCGTGCGCTCGACTTGGGCACGCTGGATTTGTCTACACCATTGTACACCCGAGTCGGTTTACACCTTGTAATCAACATTCTCTCACCAGAGGGCGAGTTACGCAAGCTTCAGTGCGAGTAGCGCACGGAACTCTGGTAGTGTAGTATATTCAATATGGACGTTCAGCAGCTAAATCACTCAATCACTAAAATTTTAGATTTTGATGCGCATTTATAAATACCTACATAAATCTGAAAAATACCAGGTCATACTCAAAATATTTGTTGATTTTTTGGCGCCCAACTTGTTATTCGATGATTGTACGAAATAATTATCGTTTTCTAAGATATATTTTAACTCTAGACTTGTAAATGACAACATAAAATACACAGGAATTATTTTCTTATATATTTTAAAGCTCACAAAACACAGAGAAAACATCTGCACATCCCCCCCCCCCCCCCCCCCCCCCCCCCCCCCCGTCATCCATATTGAATTTTTCAGTGCATTTTATACCAACACATGCCCTGTACAGGATGTAGGTGTACACCAAAAAGTGTATACTTTTGCACTCGATTACGGAAAGGTGTACACTTTGTGGTCGGTGTAGACAAATCAAGCGCGCCCAACATTACAAAGCTGGGTTCCTAATGCAGCCCTAATTTATGGAGCGCCAAATTTACATAAACTCAAATAATTAAAGATATCTTCAACTATTTGAAGATATCATCAATTCAATTTAATTAAAGATCTCTTGAAATAATTAATAATATCTTCAATTCTGAATTATTGCGCGCATTAATTGAATTGATGATAGTATCAATTCTTCAGCTAAATTGATGCGCATTTTAATTGAATTAATGATCTCTTCAAATGAATTAATGATATCAACAATTGAATTGATGCGCGCTACAATTCAATTGATGAGAGCAATAGTTGAATTGATGTGCACATTAATTCATTTGATGAGAGCAATTAATTGATTTAATGCGCGCATTAATTCAATTATTGCTCTCTTCAATTGAATTAATGATATCTTTAATTCATTTGAATAGATCAATAATTCTTTTAGAGAGACCAACTATATAATTAAAAATATCTTCAATTCCACATATCCACAATTGAATTAATGATCTCTTTAATTGAATTGTTGCTCTCTTTAAAAGAATTGATGCGCGCATTAATTCCTTATACAAAAGCATTATAAATAATTAAAGATATCTTCAATTGAATTAAAAAGATCATCAAATTATTTATACCGAGCTCTAAATTAATTATTGCGAGCAATATTTCTACGAAATTGATGCTCTCATCAAATTAATTGAAGAGAGCAATAATTTAATTAATGAACACATCAAATCTATTATTGCTCTCATTAATTCAATTGATGCTCTTATCAATTGAATTGAGGAGAGCAATAATTGAATCAATTATTGCTCTCATCAATTCAATTGATGTATGCATTAATTCAATTGATGAGAGCGATAATTGAATTGAAGCGTGCATTAATTCATTTGATGAGACCAATAATTGATTTAATGCACACATTAATTCAATTAAAGAGAGCAATAATTGAATTGATGATATCTTCAAATAATTGAAGATATCTTAAATTATTTGGGTATGTTAATTTGGTGCTCCATACTAATTTCCCCGTCCTTGTGCAAAACATTTGTGTTTTTTTTCTTCAAATTTTTGTCAAAATTGCAGAAATACTATCCTGCATAGCATATGTGTTTCACTGATTTTCAATTTAAATATAATAAGTTAGGTTCATATTCACCTTGTGCAGGGATGTCATAGTTAGTAGGCCCTTTGTTACTAAAAACTGAATAAGAATTCTGTTAAATTTTAAAATTCTTATTGCATGTACTCACAATGAATGATGCTGGTTGTTAAATTGATTTAATGTTGGCATGTCAAAAATAAAGAAAATTGGAGGTCCATAGGCCTTATTGGTCATCCGAGAACATGTATTAGTTAAAAATATCATTAGCCCCAAGGCTACAATTTCCTGATCTACAAAACTAAGGTCTCAGTAATAGAGCATTCGCTTCATAACCGTAAGGTCTCGAGTTCAAACCCCTCTCGTGCCATGGCCATGTCAAACCCGAGACGTTATGTAGGCCTAGTTTGATCATCAACCATAGTACATTTATGTAGATGTCTAGTTGACTTCCGAAATTTAATTGCGCATGCCTAGCTTGCTTCCGGACGTTCAGTGCACATGTCTGGTTACTAAAGTTTAACCATTCTGTAAACATAGGCTGCTATTTGGTAAACCAGACATGAGCAGTAAAACCTCTTCCGGTTTCGACCAAAGGCAGTTCAATCGTACTTCAATCGTAACTCTAGTTACTATAGTTGATGATCGAACTTGGCCATAGGTAGTGATTGCTCCTTCACAAAACACTCGGCAGTTAGAAGGGAGAATCATGGGTCTTTTGGATATGTCTTAAAAACAGAGGTCCTGTTGGCAATTAAAGAACCCTCACTACTACGGCCCTGAGCACTCAGCATTTTGTGGCACTTCACCTAAAGCTGGCGACGTCACAATGAGTGAACAATTCTTGATTTCTGTTCTGTCATTACGGCTCCAGGGGTGCAGGAATTCTAAAATTGTGAATTTAAGCAGTTTCCCAAGATCCAAAGATTATCCATACCAAATTTGAAAAGAATTGGAATGGCAGTTATCAACTTATCAAGAAAAAGTTTAAAATGTCCAATTGTTAACAGACGATGAACGTCGACAAATAGCAATAGGTCACCTGAGTGACATACATGACTTGACAACAAAATCGAGATTCTGATATTTATTTTATATCATACACAAATGAGTATCAGCATTAATAGTTGACTAAAATCTTTAGTTGCATTGAGCACTTGCATGAAATATTGAAAATGACTTTAAAACTGATATATGTGCCAAGTAATATCATTCTTATAAATAACATACTACATAAACAAAAAATGAGGCCACCTACTTAAAAACTTGTAGATAAAGCAATCATACCTCATGACAAGAATCTCATGATGTTCACAAATTTTAGATAAAAGAGGTAGGCATTTCAGATTTTGATTTTTTTAAAAAACAAGATGTGTTTGTGAAACACTAATGCCCCCATATGACCAAACTCTAATGTCAAGGTCATGAGGTTAAATATTTTGGTAAAAAAAGAAAGGTCTTGTCACAGGGAATACCCTATCACCATCCATTCAATAGTATGGCCAAGGTTAAAGTTTTCTGCAGACAAACAGACAGATAGACAAAAAACTATATCCCCCTGAATCTCCGATTATGGGGGCATAAAAAACACAGTGTGCATCTTGCAGTTATAAGTAAAAATTTGGTCCACATGCTCTACAAACATTCCTTTATCATTCATTGATGCACTGGGTCCATGTGAAGGATTGTAAGTACAAGTTTTCTGTCTTACTCACAAATTAGTCCTAAGTATGCCAATGTAACAAGAATCTTCCCAACTTCCTTACTCTAAAAAAAAATACCTAGTGAAATCACACATGCAATATAAATTATTTTTCACACACAAAAATATAGCTCTCTAAAACAACAGGTAATGTCACACATATATCACACTGATCACGCCGTATATTACTAGCATTAACATACAGTACTAGCTACTAAAATACATGTTGTCTAAAACAAACAATATATCGAAAAGATCACAGACAACAAAAGCAATTTTTACATGAACTAAGTACGATACAAGAGGGTTAGGTGATAAGAGGGGTCCGTCTCTCCTTCTTCCCCCCTCCCTCTCCTCTTCTTTCACCACTTTCTCCCACCTTCTCCTGCCTTTTACTTCCTCTTCTTTCCCTATCTTCTACACCAACCCACTCCTGCCCCTTCCTTCCTTTTTCCCTTTCCTTCTCTTCCCCTATTCTCAGCCTCCCTTTACCCCCCCCCCCCCCTTCAGCCTGCAATCAATAGTTTTGATTAAAACTGGCTTTTGCCCTTGAGTTCTCTTGGCACAACGTGAGATTCATGCGGAAGTTCCGTGCGACGTGGATAGAACGTGAGGTTCATGTGGAAGTTCTGTGCGACGTGGATAGAATGTGTGGTTTATGGGGTAGTTCAGAAGATTAGTAACGTTGGACGTGTACACATCCGCAAAGCGAGCCAATCTCCGTGTGAAGTAAGTGGGATTGTGGTAAGTTCGGAATATGCTTCCAAATCGGGCATTGAAGAGAGACTTCGTGTAATTTCTGCAAAATACAAGGTAATATATTAAACTCTTAAACTTTATGAAAAATGAAGGCATTATTTTTTTGCACAAAAACAGCTCCCGTACCTGAGGTCTCGCCGCTCGTCTAACCAACACTGTCTAATTTCACTGGTGTCCTGTGCTCTATCCATCTGTTCAGGAGAACGGTTTACATGAATCATATACACATTACATGTTATATAAAGACCTACATTTGTTGTATTTGCAGATGACTTTAATGTTTTGTAACCTGCCTTTTTTAAAAACCCATACCTGAGCATTTTCAATCAAATCCTGCAATGTACACAGCCATTTAACTGCTAGCTGGTATTCTAGACTGTTGGATTTCGTAATCTCTGCCTTAAAATTGAAGTAAACAAGATGTATTTGTAAAACATTGATGCACCCAAATTACAACAAAGTGGAACAAGGTCAAAGTTAAGGTAACAAGGTCAAAGATTTTGGTGTCAATGGATACGTCAAATACACACACCAAATATGAAAGCTCTACCTCTTATGGTGTAAAAGATGACCAACGTTAAAGTTTTTCTTGCTACAGACAGATGGACAGGCCAAAAACTAGATGCCCCTGAATCTTCAATTCCAGGGACATAAAATACTACAAGAACTAAATGTCTAATCTGTAAGATGCTCTCCATAACAATGAATGAATTAGATAATGAATTTACATAGAAGTCATTTAGACAAACCTTGATAAACTGTATATAACAAATCTATGCCTACCTCTAATTCTGGTATAATTGCTCCTGTCCTCCAGCCGTGTTTAAGGGATGGGTCCTGTTATAAACATTTCACACACATGATTAGCATTATAGAATAGTTTAATGATAAGGATGGGAATAAAAAATCTTGGCAAAAGCAGTAATTCTGCAATAGGTATATATTAGACTAGATGGAACATGGTGTTCAAATACACTGACTTTAGATATCCAGTTATTAGTGTGACCTGCACTATTAATTCAACCAGGAAAACTTTGTTTTTGTCATTTCAATGTCGAAACTGCCATCTATACACATCAAATAAACCCAGCAAAAGAATGGAAATAGAGGAAGTATCACAACACACCTGATCTATAGTATACAGATAAAACTTACTGCCAAGTCACTGTACACATGATCCCCAAAATACAGCACATTGAATCCACACCACCCGGTCATGTTCTGAAGCATGTAATAATTTCCCTGAAAAAAAAAATCATATGGGTAATTGGTGACCAGAATGAAAATTCTACATGCTAAATAATATATCTCAGATATGTTTCTAATCTATATATAGCACATATTTGAAATTATTATGTAATAGAATAATTATGAACTTTCTGATTGGCTGAGATTCAACAATCTAGAAAAAACAGAATGTTGCATTCACCTTCACATGCCTAAAAAAGTAAATATAACATTTGATTTTTCAAACAATGGACCAAAATAACTTGGAATTCCCAAATTGATATGACTGGTTAAAATTGTTGGACCTCCGATGAAAACTTGTGTCTCTAATCACTTTCGACTAGGACTTGCATACCAGCTGTAAACAAAGATGGTTGACCAGGTACCGTTTCACAAGCTGCAATATCCGGGTTTGATGTTTACAATTACTGTAAACCAACTTTTCTTCACAATGACTTTGTTTCACGACTTACAAGTGATAATCTGTTTTGATGAGATAAATTTTTGTGACCAACAGTATCTTAAACATACAAGAGACATTAAAGGGAGAAATATTCACAATGATGAGGTTCTTGTGAAAATTTCTTGCTTGCGAATGAAAGTTGGTTTACAGTACTCAATCATTCAGAAAACACTTATTGACTTTTTTTCCAGCCAATACAATGGTAAACATTGTACTTCTCAATTGTCTTTATTTATATATACCGGGTTATTCAATTCTTATTGTATCCTTGTCTCTGATTGGTCAAATTCCAATTGAGGAACGCAAGTTATTTTTGTATAACCTGGTTTGATATGGGGACACACCCCCTTGACAACCAGATGTCGGAACTATTTTTTTCTCTCTCTCTTTCTCTTTTATATCGCAGCACTGTTTTCAGTCTTCTATGGAATAGAAAGTCAACGTGCACAATAAGATACTTCGGTTTGATACACATGTTGTTTGAACTCATTGTCAATATTAGCATCTACTTCTACGCAAATCACTGTTGTAAAACATCTTTCTCTGTATGTATGGTCGAATAATAGATTAAAACAAAGATATTATATTCGAATTAATGATTTGCCAAGTAAGCATTACCCTGTTCATTTTGAAATACATTTCTCACTGGGGAAAAGGAGGGGGTGCATTGTCTCATTCCTTGATCCGTCTTTCAACAAAGCAACAAAAATTCATACGTCACATTTTATCACATGACGTCAGACACATTGACATGTGGATCGCTATTTGTTACTTGCTTACATATTTTCTTGTGTCGGATTTACTATTAGCGACAACATTGCATACAAAGGTAAGTTTTTATCTAGTAGAAGTTTTCACAGAGTTGAAAGCCGTAAATTATTGCATTTTCTGATATTTGAAGATTTATTTTGGGTAGGCCTAAACAATGCAATTTCCCATATTTTCTCAATCTGTCGGAGATGAGTAACTTCAAAGTCGATCTCTATCTCTAAAGGGCAGCGAAATACGCATTACATGGATAGTCTACACATATTTTCTATCAAGATAAACTTCACTTTCGATACAACATTTTGATAAATGGCCAGGCTCCATTGAACTAAGATTAAAGATGGCGACCTTCGGCTTTGCAGTTAGACGCTTCGTGTCGTTGTTGCTAAGTAAATCATTGCGCGGCTTGGTTGACTTGTATTTTTCTGAGTTTATGTACATTTTGATAAACGAAGGTTAACATTTTTGTCTCTTGCATTAAGTTATAAGGAATGATCTTAATTCTGGGGCAAGTTATACGAGTATAACCTGGTTTGGGTCAGTTTACGCTTTTTCATAATCCGCTTCGCGAATTATAAAGCGTAAACTGACCCAAACTAGGTTATACTCGTATAACTTGCCCCAGAATTAAAGTCATTCCTTAAATAACTTGCCCCAGAATTAAAGTCATTCCTTAAATATTAAATATAGAACCTCATGTACTGAACTTGAACTGAGGTAGCTAAATCTGACAGAAAATGTCAATAGATACATGTGATTGTGTGGTATTCTGTATACACTCTGTCACCTACTGGTATATTTTCCCTTTGCTTAGTTTTAACACTGTCGTATGATTCATTCTCTCACCTGCTGGTAGATTTTCCCTCTGCTTAGTTTTAACACTCTGTCATATGATTCATTCTCTCACCTGCTGGTAGATTTTCCCTTTGCTTAGTTTTAACACTCTGTCGTATGATTCATTCTCTCACCTGCTGGTAGATTTTCCCTTTACTTAGTTTTAACACTCTGTCGTACGCTTCATTCTCTCACCTGCTGGTAGATTTTCCCTTTGCTTAGTTTTAACACTCTGTCGTACGCTTCATTCTCTCACCTGCTGGTAGATTTTCCCTTTGCTTAGTTTTAACACTCTGTCGTACGATTCATTCTCTCACCTGCTGGTAGATTTTCCCTTTGCTTAGTTTTAACACTCTGTCGTATGATTCATTCTCTCACCTGCTGGTAGATTTTCCCTTTGCTTAGTTTTAACACTCTGTCGTATGATTCGATCATTCTCTCACCTGCTGGTAGATTTTCCCTTTGCTTAGTTTTAACACCCTGTCGTATGATTCATTCTCTCACCTGCTGGTAGATTTTCCCTTTGCTTAGTTTTAACACTCTGTCGTATGATTCATTCTGAGTATCTGGATCATAAATTCGAAATGGCCTGTAAGTAGAGAGGACATGAAATATTTACAATATGACAAAGCTTGCTTGACACTTTACCATACAGTCAAATCTAAATCAGCACCAAACTATATCCTTCATTGTTTAACAATCTATATTGCAAATCTATATTGCAAACATCACATTGTGTATTTTGAATTTCTTTTCCTGTTCTTTGTCCAGAAACTTCTCATGCAGCGGTTGATAAAGTTGTATACTCCGAACTTCAACAATTTTTTTTTCACCTTGTAAAAACACTGTTAAATCATCACACATAATGCATTTATAAGGCTGTATCATTTCACCTTTTTTAACCAGAATTATTTCATTTTAAATTGGTGTTTACAAACAACCACCACGTAACCATTTCTAGATCTAATGCACGAATCAGGTGACAGTCACATGTCCAGTTCAGAATATGTTACCCAGACATGATTTACACGAGGGAATCGGAATGTGTTTAAAATGGCTATCACTAAAGCCTGATATAACACAGGGACTACCCTCCCCCCTCCCCTCAAACAACAAGGCTCATTCAAACTGGGACTCATTTTTACTTTCATATCAAAATCCCATATTGCTAAGAAATATTTAGAGAACTTCTCATTTTGAGGAGTTAAGGAGACAGCTCTGACGGGTGATTCCTACATCATCCCTCCCAAAGAATCTTTGTTTTGTAGGGATATAAAGAATTGATAATACTGAATGGGCTTTCAATTTGTCAAGGCTTATGAAAGGTTAAATCTTAATATAAATTTCATTATGTTCATATAAGAAAATACAGTCTATTCCACTTATATTGAAGTCGCTTATATTGAACTATCAGCTATATTGAAGTCGATTATATTGAACTCTCTGTTACATTGAAGTTGCTTATATTGAACTATCTTTTATATTGAACTATCTGTTATATTGAAGTCACTTATATTGAACTATCTGTTATACTGAAGTCACTTGTATTGAATTATCTGTTAAATTGAAGTCACTTATATTAAACTAATGGGTTATATTGAAGTCGCTTATATTGAACTATCTGTTATATTGAAGTCACTTATATTGAACTATCTGTTATATTGAAGTCACTTATATTGAACTATCTGTTATACAGAAGTCACTTATATTGAGGTACCTGTTAAATTGAAGTCACTTTAATATATTGAACTCTCTGTTATAATGAAGTCAATCATAATGAACTATCTGTTATACTGAAGTAAAAATAAATCCCCGATAATGTTTTTCATTCAGTTCAACATTGGTTATATAAAACTTTGGATATCACGAACAATTCAGGTCAGTCCTCTGAATTTCAATAAATCTGAAGTAGATTGTAATTACCTTTTTGATTCATTGAAAAATTTTGGTTTTCTAGCTTTGGTTATGATAACATCAAACAGATCTCTCCAGTTATCTCCCACCATAAATTTCATTCCAGCATCCCTGTAAAGATTTAAAAAAAAAAAAAAAAAAAACAAGTTAGTTTTATTTTACCAGTTAGACTGGTTCTAGAATTATTTTCCCAAGAGAGCTACTGTCCTGCAGCTTCAACAACTGTGACATTGATCGAAGCCTTAAAATTTCAGAATAATTCACGTATATCAAAGTATCAAAATCTTAAATCATCCTGAGACGAGAGCAATGCGAGATTTAAAAGAAACCAGTTTACCTTACACTATTACAAAAGAGTTAATTTCATGTTTTGTAGTGTGTTGGAAGTTAGAGAAGATATTCACTTGTGCTGTAAACCTTTTACTTTGTTTTAAACTTACACAAAAGGGAAGCCACTGTTGGTGATCAGAAAGAGTTGTTTCCTCTGTTTAGCCAGCGTTTCCAGTAGAAGACTAATACCAGATTCCTTATCAAGATACCTTTCTGAAAATGAAATTCGTCAATACAACCTCGCATTGGGTCAAATGCTGTGTGACGTGTTTCATACCGATTGTTAAGCCGTTCTTGGCACACTGATTTTGACTGGGGATAACTCCGTTTACCTGATCAGGATATGGGGCTCACGGAAGGTGTGACCGGTCAACAGGGGATGCTTACTCCTCCTAGGCACCTGATCCCACCTCTGGTGTGTCCAGGGGTCCGTGTTTGCCCAACTATCTATTTTGTATTGCTTGTAGGAGTTATGAGATTGATCACTGTTCGTTATCTTCACCTTGCATTTACTTTTATTTTGTTGAAAGCATCATGTTTTTCAGTATGGTCTGGTATACATGACTATATGACATTCTGCAGATTGTATACCTGTTAAACTAGAGTGTTTCAAGCAGCATGTGATTACATCATATATAAAGTGTGGTTGTTAACAGTATTAAATCAAAATTCTAAGAATAATTTTTTTTTATATTTACACTTCCAATATTTTTAACTTTTATATCTTTTAAACAAATTGTAATAACAGCCATTTCCTTCTGAATAATCTGCAGTTGTGATCAATGCACATATAAATCTTGATAAATATAGTACGTTATATACACTGGTCCTATTGAGATAGAAATTGTACTGACGGTCATTACGAAGTGCTAGATAAATAGGCCAATTCTCACCTATATCACTCATAATCTGACTATGCAGTTGACCAGAATTGTGGACACCTTGCACTGCCGACTGAAATCAGAAGTATTAATTAATAATATAGTTTATACAGCTTTAAGTATATTTACATACATCTATTTCTAATTGTACATTAATGTCAAAAGGTGATGTTTCAAGAAATCATTAAACCAGATTACTAAACAAAAAGATTCCATTTGTGGGTGTTTCATTTCTCTCTATACTTTGGAAACACTACATATAATAAGTAAAGTTTGGTATCTACCAAATTACTAAACAAAACGACTACATTTGTGGGTGTTTCATTTCTCTCTATACTTTGGAAACACTATATATAATAAGTAAAGTTTGGTATCTACCAAATTACTAAACAAAAAGATTCCATTTGTGGGTGTTTCATTTCTCTCTATACTTTGGAAACACTATATATAATATGTAAAGTTTGGTGTCTAAAACTTGCTGCTGAAGAGACAGAAGGAAATTAACCATCCAGTAGGTTGTGAGTCGTAATGGTTAAGTAAGTATCCATCTTCAGAAGATTCTTTCCCTCACACTAACCTTTGACATCAGTCACCATTCAAAACATGGATTGAATTCACCACACAAGCTTTGTGATAAGTAATTTTTAAAATTGTTGTCAATCTGCATGTCCATCCAAATTCAAATTGTAGTGATTTTTGTTTGTGACATAACAATAACAAGTAGACAGAGTCCTCAGAATGGCCCTTACTTCATTAACTTCTCCTTTAATCGATAGGTATGTTCTGTATCAAAGCTATTACAATTTACTGATAATGTACTTTCTACAATTTTCAAAGTAAATATTTTATGACAATGTCATTATATTTGAATTGCAGAATGATGCTTACGTCATTTGACCTTGAAATCCATAATGTTTGTTCCCTTGTCTCTAATTTAGATGCTGCATACCAAGTTTGGTAAATATTATTAAGCAGAGTAGAAGTTCAAAACTTTATTACACACAATGAATGATGATGGAGACGACAAATAATATATATACCATCTGATTTGACAGCTAATGGACACTTCATATCAAAATAAAAAATACCTACCTGCACATCATGGAACACATACTCTGGTGGACACTACTTCATACAGAAATAAAAATACCTACCCACACATCATGGAACACATAGAAATAAAAATACCTACCCACACATCATGGAACACATAGAAATAAAAATACCTACCCGCACATCATGGAACACATAGAAGTAAAAATACCTACCCGCACATCATGGAACACATAGAAATAAAAATACCTACCCGCACATCATGGAACACATACTCTGGATCGTAAGGAATGCCATTCTCCATGAAGAACTAAACAGAAAATAAATTTTTCATTACGGAAGTTGTAAAAAAAAAACTTAGTGAATACATGTATTATAATTTTAGGTATAATTCATTGTTAATCTTAAACAAGAGCACTGCAAACGGACCATAAAACGCCCGTGAAAATGCTTACATAGGGTGTTTTTCTGAAGCCATAATTAACTAACTGTTACACTGTGGTAAAAATAAATCCCCAGTAGCATTTATAGCAGCTGTGATTTTAGAGGTTAATTCTTATTTGATCATATCCTGACCTACTTTGATTAACATATATATAACATGTATTTGTACATCTGAATAAATTTAATCTTACTGCTGACAATGAATTCATAAAACATTAATTATATTTGTTGGTAAATATTAAAGTTATTACAACTTTGTTAATAAAGCTGAATAAACCTTGGTCTCTTACATCAGTTATATTGCACAAAAGTGTCATCTCTGGAGGTGCAAAGAGGTCAACCAGCTGGTACATTGGGCCCTTCAAAAAGGAAAAAAAAACAGAAATTAATGACCAATGTACTGCAACTCTAATCACAAATGATTGAATAATTCCAAGCCTTTTGTTGACGGAGATCCAACTACTCAGAATCAATACAATGATATAACATGTTTTACAGTTTGACTGTTGAGACGAGCAAAGACCCATACCATCTTTCAACATACCTTTAGGCATTTAATCCGCTTAATCATTTAAAGAGGCAAATACAACACTGTCAATGTAAACAGTGCATTGTGACATCATATCAACTGCGATGTTTTTTTTCTTCTTCTTTCAAACCAAACAATTATCAACAACAAAACATGCGAAGGTATGAGAAAGTTTGTTTGCAATCTAAAAATGTTTGTGTTACTTTCCGAATCATTACTTTGATCTATCTACAGGGTCCGTGAAGTATACTGCAGTAATGGTGGTATTTTTCCAGAAGCATTATGGGTAATACTCGTCTTTTTTCAACAGATGAACAGCTAATCACATGACTCAAATGGGTAATCATAGGAGTTTGCTTATCATGTCATTTGCTCGCTATTATCCTCCACTTGCCTTGGACGTAAATATAACATGATTTTTCTAACATCAGATACAAATAAATTGGGAATTCCCTAATTGAAACAGTTATCATTTTTTGACTATCAAATGAAAACTCATGTCTCAAATCACTTTCAACTAGGTCTCGCACTCTAACTGTAAACAAAGATGGCTGACAAGATATTGTTAAGTAAACACTAGTCAGGGATTTTTTTAGGGTCTGTAGTGGGCTGAAATAAGACCCCATTACCAATGCTAAAAAGCAGGTATTTCCCCCAATTTTTGCTTGAAAATGCCCAAACAATGAAAACAAATCAAGCAGGGTAGCCAAATCGTTCATATATCTTCTTCACAGGCCCACAGATTACAATTTTTGTTTCAAAATTCCTAAGTAAACGTAATTTTTTGACCTCTGCTTATTTAAATGAGGTAAGCCTTGACCAAATTGAAAGTCAGAAGGAGCCCAATTATACTTTTTAAAGCATTCTGGATTGAGTTTTTCCTTATTTCTTTGTATGAAATATTTTCCCCAATTTCAAGGAAATGACGCTATTTTTCACAATTGGAAACGCTCTGGCCCTTGAAATCAAGACCTTTTTAAAAAAAACCCTGATAGTAGTCGGTTTCAATGTTTTGAATTATTCAACCATATCAAACAATTATTGGCATTTTCTTCGTATATGTTAAAGCTTTATCTACCTCTACCCCCCCCCCCCCCCCCCCCCCCCCCCCCCCCCCCCGAACAATATTCACTTTACCCTCAAGGGTTCATTAATATCATACTTCTCAGGTAGCTAAAGCATCATATTGACCTAAAAACTGTCAATAATTGTATAATGTACCTGAAACATGTAACATTCAATTTTTCACTTTGATCATATACCATTACAATCACAACAAAACATCTAGGTGAGCTAATTGTGGTCCATAATTAAATATTCATTATTTGCTTAAGTTGGGTTCTATCATAATCACTTAACTGTTCCATAGAACGTGTTCATGTCCACCAAAGAGACATGTGTTCCTTCGTACAGCGTTTTCACCGCCTCATCACTCAGTGCCTTTGTACCTCTGCAAAGAACAAATGTGTAGATTCAGATTATGTTTCTATATGTTTAATATACTGTAAACAAACATAATTCCTTCTTTTTGTGGTACATATTTCCTCTGTTCATCTCAATTCAGCAGAAACTTTAATGTAAAATATATAATGTCTCTATTGTAGGAATAGAATAGACACTTAATATTCATAGAGTATGGTACCTTTGGACAGAATTATAAAGGTGTATTTGATGAATTATGACGCTTGTCAGAGGAAAATAAGGAGCTGCGTATCTACCCTTATTACAGAGAAAACTCCCTCAGAATGGGATACATTGTTCACAGTGCAGCACGAGTTATTTCCCCCTGAATAAAGGCGATGCACAACACATTGGGGTCTTCAAATGATTACATCATTATAAGGAATATATAGAGAGCTTACTACTTTTGATTGTAATTAAATGCCAGATAAGGAATTTTTGTGGAAATTAAGTGTAATTACTGCCAAATGATATAACTGTACAAGAGTCTTAGTCATTTATTATATTTATGTGTCCAGGATGTTATTTTTCACAGTCATCAGTATCTTTAGATCAGGTTAAGGCTGTCTTTAGCATGTCAGCAATTCTTCATTATTACTTTTTATCAATATTTTCAATGACCAAAAAACACAATGAATATACCAGAAATTACATGTGCAACCACATCATGTAATTATTAACTTGCAATCCTTTCACATTGCAAACAAAACTAGTTCTAATTGTAACGGGGACCGTTACAGATGTTCCCCAAACCTCCCCCAATTAAAAAGTGATGTCCTTGTGAATCTATAGGAAAAAATCATTTTATTTTTGCCTTTAATTACATGTAGTACGTTCAATATGGTAATTTGAGTACCAAGAAATGAAAGAAAGCGTTGCACGTGCATACACGCCCACGCGTGTACGATTCCGAATTTTTGTTTATGTCGTTCAACAGGCATTTGTATCATATACCCACAGTATGAATTTCATAACCTTTCCACCACATATAAGGAAGTTATAGCGATTTCAAAATCGTCCAATCAGAATTCAGCACACGTGCATGCAGGTGCTGAGCAGTAATTCTAACCACAGCAATTTGTAAGGAGTACCAAGACACATCTAAACCCCTAATATCAATAGAATTTGATGAAAAACAAAAACGTTATCGTTCTTTAAATATTGAAAATTTGAAAAACGTTGAACGCGCATGCGCGTGTGCGTTGGCATTTTTTGTTACACCAAAATATAGATACAAATATTGTCTACGTATGCTGTGAATATCATCTCATTCGCTTCATAAATAAGATAGTTACAGACGTTTTAGTACTATCCAATCAAAATGAAGCGCACGTGCATGCGCGTGCAAATTGGTAATTTTGACCATGCAAATCAGTTAAGGGTCTCAATATCTACCTATGATATGAATATCAAGCCATTTCAATGAACAACAAAAAAGTTAGACTGATTCCAAAGTTAGAGTACAAATTTTGTAATGCACGTGCACGCGCATGCGTGCGCGTGCAGACAAAATAAATATCATTTTTGATATCTACAAATGATATACTACCATCATATTTAGGTTTCATGTCGATCCCTTTAATATTCTGATTTTCCATTTTTTGTACCAAAATTGCAGTGCACGTGCGCGTGCGTGCATGCACGTGCAGACAAAATGACTATCACTATGCACATTTACAAACGCTATACTATCATCCTGGAAAGTTTCATATCGATCCCTTTTGTAGTTTCTGAGAACACTACCGGACAAAAAAGTACCGGAGAAAAAGAATAATAATAATAACTAGAAACTCATTACTAGTAATGAGTAGGTCTTCCGTTAGACCACTTCCGGTAAAGAGCTTTCTATTCCTACGAAAATCATTTAAATGTATCAGAAAATGTGCCTTAACAATGAATGAGAAATGTATTGTCGAATTTTTTATTCCTTTCTCGTAACTTCCGGTGACGACCGGAAGTACTATTCAGATGCGTTTTCCTATAAATGACAGCGACTCTTTACTGTCGATATTCCCTGAAAATTTCACGTCTCTATCTGAAAGAGTTCTCAACAAAAAGAAGTAGACTAGAGAAAGAAAAAGTAGTAGGTTACTACCGACCGGAAGTCAATTTTGAAAAACAAAATTATCAAAACTTTAGAAGTTGATACTTTTATTAAGACATGTGAAAATCATATGAAAGACTTCAAATATAAGTGAGATTTATGGGAACAAAGAGACGAAAAGTAAAAAGATATTTTAAACCACAAACCGGAAGTAGTCGTTTTGACTACCGACAGAGTCAATATTCTTTTGACACTTTGAAAGAGAGTTGATAAACTATAGTATAAGTTTCAATTTAAAGGAAAAAGTTTGAAATTTGCCATTCTTTCCATCACTTCCGGTGACGACAGGAAGTGACGGTTGACATGTTCAACCCCCTTCTGCACGCTTACAAACGGAGAATGATCATCCCTGAATATTTGATGAACCTATATTTTACCTTTTCCAAGAAAAATACTGGGCAAAATTCCTTTTGAGAAACAGAAAATCGGCCATATTTTCCGACCGGAAGTGAATGTTGTAAAAACAAAAATAATTATAGCAAGGTCATTTCATAAGACATTATTCCTGAAAATTTCAAGAAAATCTATCCACCATCTCTGAGAAATCACTCGAAGAAATCGGAAAATCGACATTTTTCAAATACTTCCGGTATAGACCGGAAGTGACGGACGAAAAAATTGAATGTATGTGTACAATGGACTAATGTTAGTTGATCAACTCTACAAGTTTTAAGCGTCTATCTATATTCATTATTGAGAAACTGAAAAAACAAGGTTTGAATATGTCCACCCCATATCTCACGACCGGAAGTGAATTTTACAAAAATATTTCAATTTACACTAGACATTTATAATGTCTATAACATATGTAAAATTTAAATCATTAACTTGTTTTATGACCGAGATTTATGGTACTGAAAAATGAGAGAATGAATAGTTTTTCTTTCATATAACCGGAAGTTGGAGATTCAACTTCCGGTGGGGTCAATAGTTTTTGAGAATTAGAACGAGACCTAATAAACCGATATAGGTTTCAATTTGAAAGAAAAAAGTTTTAAATTTATGAATTATTAATCACTTCCGGTGACGACCGGAAGTGACGGCCGACATTCTTACCCCCCTACTGCACCCCTACAAAGTGAGATCTATTAACTCTGAAATTTTGGTGACTCTATCTTTTACTGTTTCTGAGAAAAACGATTGACAACGAAAACAGCTCATAAGCCGTATTTGCCGACCGGAAGTGAATTTTACAAAAATATTTGACGTTACTCTAGACATTTATAGTGACTATAATATATGTAAAACTCAACTCATTAACTAGTTTCATGACCGAGATTTATGGCACTGAAAAATGACAGAATGAATAGTCTTTCTTTGATATAACCGGAAGTTGGAGATTCCACTTCCGGTGGGGTCAACATTTTTTGAGAATTAGAACGAGATATAGTAAACCAAAGTAGGTTTCAATTTGAAAGAAAAAAGTTTGAAATTGATGATTTATTTGATCACTTCCGGTGACGACCGGAAGTGACGGCGACAAAAAATATTACGTGCATGCACCATAGAGACAATAGATCTATCATCCCTGAAAGTTTCATTCGATTATCTTTAGTGGTTTTCAAGTTTACCCCCGGACAAAGTTTCTTTCAAAAACCGGAAAATCGGACGTATCTGACGAACGGAAGTGAATTTTGAAAAAATGAAAAAAAAGCCTCGAGGTACCATCGTTCCCTATAACCTGTGAAAGTTTCAGGAAAATCCATCCAACGGTCTCGGAGACGAAAGGGGAAAAAAAAAAAAAAATAATAATAATAATAATAACTAGACACGATCTCGTTGCGAGCAACAAGTAGGTCTTCCGTCCAATTTGTTGATGCACTTGGAGTTAAAAAAAAAAAAAAAGACAAATGAGTCCCAATTTAGTTTCCGACTTTAAGACACTTTAGATATAATCAATTTTTCATATCATAAGCTTCTGAAGCAAAGTTGCGGTGAAATTCGTTTGAAATTCGACTCTCCAGGCGAGCCATAAGGCCCGCGCGCCTATTTCTTGATGTCATTTGTTAGCCCTCTATAGACTCAACAACTTTAGTTCTATATGTCTTTACAAAATATTTACCTGTAAAAAGTTATTGAGATCGACCGATATTGACAAAAAATCGACTCTACAGGCGAGCCATTAGGACCATAGGCCTATTTCTTGATATCAATCGATAGATCTCGATAAACTGAACAACTTTTGTTCAATATGTCCTTACAAAATATTTACCAGTTACAAGTTTTTGAAATCGACTGATATCGACAAAAATCGACTCTACAGGCGAGCCATGAGGCCCACAGACCCATTTTTTGATATTGATCGATAGGTTATGACACATTGAACAACTTTTGTTCAATAATGCTTTTCAAAAAATATGTCGTTTTAAAGATATGAGGCGTCAAATATTTACGATTTTGGCCCTTAAAATCTGTAATTACGTAACATATGACCTACTTTTTGATTTGATAAGATCAAGCTCGTTGAGATGAACATTTCCGCTTCTACAACTTATTATAAAATATTAATAGTTTCTGAGATATTCTCAAAAACATTTGGACCCTTCTGAACCCCTAATTTAAAGGGTCAGCCCGTTTTGCTTGATATCGTAAGAAAGGCCTTGTCATTTTAAACATTTTTTGCTCAACAAGTATTTAGAAATTCTTTACCGTTCTCGAGTTATCTCTACAAGAAATATTTAGGGGCCAAACTGTAGCTCCCTAACGGAGCCACATAGGGAAAAAACGAAATGTACATATTGTTTAGATTATCATTCTGAACAACTTTTGTTCAATAATGCTTTTCAAAATATTTGTCGTTTTCAAGATATGAGGCGTCAATTATTTATGATTTTGGCCCTTAAAATCCCTTATTACGTAACATATGACCTACATTTTGATTTGATAAGAACAAGCTCGTTTAGATGAACATTTCCGCTTCAATGACTTATTACAAAATATTAATAGTTTCTGAGATATTCTCATAAACCTTTGGACCCTTCTGGGCCCCTAATTTAAAGGGTCAGCCCCTTTTGCTTGATATCGTAAGAAAGGTCATGACATTTCAAACATTTTTTGTTCAACAAGTATTTAGAAATTCTTTACCGTTGTCGAGTTATTTCTAGAAGTAATTTTTAGGGGCCAAACTGTAGCTCCCTAACGGGGCCACATAGGGTAAAAACGAAATATGCATATTGTTCAGATCATCATTCTGAACAACTTTTGTTCTTTATTGCTTTTCAAAATAGTTGTCGTTTTCGAGATACAAGGGGTAAAAAATTTATGGTTTTGGCCCTTAAAATCCCTTATTACGTAACATATGATCTAAATTTTGATATGAATAGATTTGGATTGTTGAGATGAACATTTTTTGTTCATTGACTTATACCAAAATATTAACGATTTTTGAGATATTTGATCTAGACTTTGAGCCCTTCTAGATCCCTAATTTAAGGGGTTAGCCCCTAAATCTTGATATTTTCGAAAAGATCTCGTTAATGTGCACAACTTTTGTTCTACATGTCTTAACAAAATATTTGCAAGAAAAAAGATATTGGAGATCAAAGGTCAAAAATGGCCGAAATCGGCGAAAAATTTTGGCATCCATTTTTTCAGGTCCAGGCGAGCGTTTAGGCAAATCGCCTCCGGTAAAATCGAATCCCCCACAAATCTTCGAAAATGTTTACTCTATCTTGTGTAGAAATTTCAAGACTCTAGCTTCAAAACTAACGGAGGAGATGTGTGGACAACAAGGCCCTTCAAAAAGTCACTAAAAGAGAGATAACTCCTGACCGGAAGTGACGTCAAGCACGAAATTTTGCAAGCAAAGTCTCGTCACCAAAAGACATCTTTCCTGAAAATTTCGTGAAAATCGATCGAGAAATGGCTGAGAAAAACACGTGTACTACCAAGGAAAATAATAATAATAATAACTAGACACGATCTCGTTGCGAGCAACGAGTAGGTCTTCCGTCCGATTTGTTGATGCACTCGGAGTTAAAAAAAAAAAAAAAAGACAAATGAGTCCAATTTAGTTTCCGACTTTAAGACACTTTAGATATAATCAATTTTTCCTATCATAAGCTTCTGAAGCAAAGTTGCGGTGAAATTCGTTTGAAATTCGACTCTCCAGGCGAGCCATAAGGCCCGCGGGCCTATTTCTTGATGTCATTTGTTAGCCCTCTATAGACTCAACAACTTTAGTTCTATATGTCTTTACAAAATATTTACCTGTAAAAAGTTATTGAGATCGACCGATATCGACAAAAAATCGACTCTACAGGCGAGCCATTAGGACCATAGGCCTATTTCTTGATATCAATCGATAGATCTCGATAAACTGAACAACTTTTGTTCAATGTGTCCTTACAAAATATTTACCAGTTACAAGTTTTTGAAATCGACTGATATCGACAAAAATCGACTCTACAGGCGAGCCATGAGGCCCACAGACCCATTTTTTGATATTGATCGATAGGTTATGACACATTGAACAACTTTTGTTCAATAATGCTTTTCAAAAAATATGTCGTTTTAAAGATATGAGGCGTCAAATATTTACGATTTTGGCCCTTAAAATCTCTAATTACGTAACATATGACCTACTTTTTGATTTGATAAGATCAAGCTCGTTGAGATGAACATTTCCGCTTCTACAACTTATTATAAAATATTAATAGTTTCTGAGATATTCTCAAAAACATTTGGACCCTTCTGAACCCCTAATTTAAAGGGCCAGCCCCTTTTGCTTGATATCGTAAGAAAGGCCTTGTCATTTTAAACATTTTTTGCTCAACAAGTATTTAGAAATTCTTTACCGTTCTCGAGTTATCTCTACAAGAAATATTTAGGGGCCAAACTGTAGCTCCCTAATGGGGCCACATAGGGAAAAAACGAAATGTACATATTGTTTAGATTATCATTCTGAACAACTTTTGTTCAATAATGCTTTTCAAAATATTTGTCGTTTTCAAGATATGAGGCGTCAATTATTTATGATTTTGGCCCTTAAAATCCCTTATTACGTAACATATGACCTACTTTTTGATTTGATAAGAACAAGCTCGTTTAGATGAACATTTCCGCTTCAATGACTTATTACAAAATATTAATAGTTTCTGAGATATTCTCATAAACCTTTGGACCCTTCTGGGCCCCTAATTTAAAGGGTCAGCCCCTTTTGCTTGATATCGTAAGAAAGGTCATGACATTTCAAACATTTTTTGTTCAACAAGTATTTAGAAATTCTCTACCGTTCTCGAGTTATTTCTAGAAGTAATTTTTAGGGGCCAAACTGTAGCTCCCTAACGGGGCCACATAGGGTAAAAACGAAATATGTATATTGGTCAGATCATCATTCTGAACAACTTTTGATCTTTTTTGCTTTTCAAAATATTTGTCGTTTTCGAGATACAAGGGGTAAAAAATTTATGGTTTTGGCCCTTAAAATCCCTTATTACGTAACATATGACCTAAATTTTTATATGAATAGATTTGGATTGTTGAGATGAACATTTTTTGTTCTTTGACTTATACCAAAATATTAACGATTTTTGAGATATTTGATCTAGAATTTGAGCCCTTATAGATCCCTAATTGAAGGGTCTAGCCCCTAAATCTTGATATTTTCGAAAAGATCTCGTAAATGTGCACAACTTTTGTTCTACATGTCTTAACAAAATATTTGCAAGAAAAAAGATATTGGAAATCAAAGGTCAAAAATCGCCGAAATCGGCGAACAATTTTGGCATCCATTTTTTCAGGTCCAGGCGAGCGTTTAGGCAAATCGCCTCCGGTAAAATCGAATCCCCCACAAATCTTCTAAAATGTTTACTCTATCTTGTGTAGAAATTTCAAGACTCTAGCTTCAAAACTAACGGAGGAGATGTGTGGACAACAAGGTCCTTCAAAAAGTCACTAAAAGAGAGATAACTCCTGACCGGAAGTGACGTCAAGCACGAAATTTTGCGAGCAAAGTCTCGTCACCAAAAGACATCTTTCCTGAAAATTTCGTGAAAATCGATCGAGAAATGGCTGAGAAAAACGCGTGTACTACCAAGGAAAATAATAATAATAATAATGAAGAAGAAGAACGCGAACAATAATAGTAAGGTCTTCCGCAGGAGACGGAAGACCTTAATGAAGAAGAAGAACGCGAACAATAATAGTAAGGTCTTCCGCAGGAGACGGAAGACCTTAACTAGAAACTCATTACTAGTAATGAGTAGGTCTTCCGTTAGACCACTTCCGGTAAAGAGCTTTCTGTTCCTACGAAAACCATTTAAATATATCAGAAAATAAGCCTTAACAATGAATGAGAAATGTATTATCGAACCTTTTACTTATTTCTCGTAACTTCCGGTGATGACCGGAAGTACTTTTATTATGCGTTTTCCCATAAATGACAGCGACTCTTTACTGTCTATATTCCCTGAAAATTTCACGTCTCTATCTCAAAGAGTTCTCAACAAAAAGAAGTAGACTAAAGAAAGAAAAAGTAGTAGGTTACTACCTACCGGAAGTCAATTTTGAAAAACAAAATTATCAAAACTTTAGAAGTTGATACTTTTATTATGACATGTGAAAATCATATGAAAGACTTCAAATATAAGCGAGATTTATGGGGACAAAGAGATAAAAAGTAAAAAGGTATTTTATCAAGAAACCGGAAGTAGTTGTTTTGACTACCAACGGAGTCAATATTCTTTTGACACTTTCAAAGAGACTTAATAAACTAGTATAGGTTTCAATTTAAAAGAAAAAATTTTTAATTTGCGATTCTTTCAATCATTTCCGGTGACGACAGGAAGTGACGGTCGACATGTTCAACCCTCTACTGCACGACTGCAAACGGAGATTTATAATTTCTGAATAATTGATGAAGGTATATTTTACCTTTTCCAAGAAAAATGCTGGACAAAATTCCTTTTGAGAAACAGAAAATCGGCCATATTTTCCGACCGGAAGTGAATTTTGTAAAAAGAAAAATAGTTATAGCAAGGTCCTTTCATAAGACATTATTCCTGAAAATTTCAAGAAAATCTATCCACCATCTCTCAGAAATCACTGGAAGAAATCGGATAATCGACATTTTTCAAATACTTCCGGTATAGACCGGAAGTGACGGACAAAAAAATTGAATGTATGTGTACAATGGACTAATGTTAGTTGATCAACTCTACAAGTTTCAAACGTGTATCTATATTCATTATTGAGAAACTGAAAAAACAAGGTTTGAATATGTCCACCCCATATCTCACGACCGGAAGTGAATTTTACAAAAATATTTCAATTTACTGTACACATTTATAGTGTCTATAACATATGTAAAATTCAAATCATTAACTTGTTTTATGACCGAGATTTATGGCACTGAAAAATGAGAGAATGAACAGGCTTTCTTTGATATAACCGGAAGTTGGAGATTCAACTTCCGGTGGGGTCAATAGTTTTTGAGAATTAGAACGAGACCTAATAAACCGATATAGGTTTCATTTTCAAAGAAAAAAGTTTTAAATTTATGATTTATTAATCACTTCCGGTGACGACCGGAAGTGACGGCCGACATTCTTACCCCCCTACTACACGCCTACAAAGTGAGATCTATTAAATCTGAAAATTTGGTGACTCTATCTTTTACCGTTTCTGAGAAAAACGCTTGACAACGAAAACAGCTCATAAGCCGTATTTGCCGACCGGAAGTAAATTTTACAAAAATATTTGACGTTACTCTAAACATTTATAGTGACTATAATATATGTAAAACTCAACTCATTAACTAGTTTCATGACCGAGATTTATGGCACTGAAAAATGACAGAATGAATAGTCTTTCTTTGATATGACCGGAAGTTGGAGATTCAACTTCCGGTGGGGTCAACATTTTTTGAGATTTAGAGCGAGATATAGTAAACCAAAGTAGGTTTCAATTTAAAAGAAAAAAGTTTGAAATTGATGATTTATTTAATCACTTCCGGTGACGACCGGAAGTGACGGCGACAAAAAATATTACGTGCATGCACCATAGAGAATATAGATCTATCATCCCTGAAAGTTTCATTCGATTATCTTTAGTGGTTTTCAAGTTTACCCCCGGACAAAGTTTCTTTCAAAAACCGGAAAATCGGACGTATCTGACGAACGGAAGTGAATTTTGAAAAAATGAAAAAAATGCCTCGAGGTACCATCGTTCCCTATAACTTGTGAAAGTTTCAGGAAAATCCATCCAACGGTCTAGGAGACGAAAGGGGAAAAAAAATAATAATAATAATAATAATAATAATAATAATAAACAGTAGAATCACTAGAAGGTCTTCCGTTGGAAACGGAAGACCTTAATAATAAACAGTAGAATCACTAGAAGGTCTTCCGTTGGAGACGGAAGACCTTAATAACTAGTACTTATTGTAACGGGGACCGTTACACATGTTCCCCAAACATTCCCCCATTTAGCAAGTGGTGTCATTTATTTCAGTACAAGTGGTTTTGACCATTGCAAACTGTGAAACATGTGAATATATAACTATCTTATAACGTTCAGTCCATTTCATGCTAATACAAATCAGTTATAAAGATCTGAGAGTTTTGTGCACGTGCACGTACGTGCATGCACGTGCATATACATGATTCCACCATCTCGATACATTAGAAGTCTTACTATATGAGTACAAGAGAAGTTTCACAACTGTTCAATGAAAAACGAGAAATTTACGGCAACTCAAAACTACAAAGACCGAAATCAATGCACGTGCATACACGTGCGCGTGAGTACCACACAACAATTTTGTTGATGCTAATCAATAGACATTTGAACAATATACTTACTATATGAATTTGGTATCGATCGCTTCACTCTTAAGAAAGTTATTGGGATTTCAAAATCGTCCAATCATAATTAAGCGCACGTGCATGCGCGTGCAGGGAAGTGATTTTGAGACTATTAATAAATTGACAGGCCCAAAACATACCTGCAACCTAATTTTCAAACCTATTCATTGCAATCTCAAAATGTTATAGACCAATACTCAAATTTAGACGTCAAAAATTACAATGCACGCGCATTCACGCGCACGCGATTTTGATAATGGAAAATTTGTTGACACCATTTCACAGACATTCATGTCATATATCCTCAGGGTAAATTTGAATTCATTTCAGTTTTTAATTCAATAGTTATGACCATTTTAGTACCCGAAAAATGAAAGAAAAGCTATGCACGTGCATACACGGGCACGTGAGTATGACTCAGCATCAATGTTGATGTCTTTCAATAGACATTTGATAGATATACTTACAGTATAAATTTCATATTGTTTCCATCATTTATAAGAAAGTTAGGGCGATTTGAAAATCGTCCAATCACAATTTAGCACACGTGCATGCACGTGCCGGATGGTAATTATGACTATACATTTTTGTTAAGAATATCAAGATACATATACAATACAAGTTTGAAAAGATTTTGACAAAAAACAAAAACGTTATGGTCATTGAAAGAATTGAACGTTCAAATGTCAATGCGCGTGTGTGCGCATGCGCGTTTTCAATTTTTTTAACATAGATTTGTAGATATTTATCATTTTTACCTATCCTGTAAATATCATCAAATTGTCTTCATTTAGATGAAAGTTATAAATGGTTTTGTATTATCCAATCAAATTGAAGCACACGTGCATGCGCGTGCAAAATTGAAATTTTGACGATGTGAAACGGTTAAGGGTCTCAAGTTATACCTGCAATATAAATATCAAACGATTTCATTGAAAAATAAAAAAGTTAGACGCATTCCAAAGTTTGTAAACAAAAAATCCAATGCACGTGCATGCACATGCATGCATTTTCAGACAAAATGACGTTTGTTCCGCACATCTACAAAGAGTATTCTATCATCCTAAAAAGGTTTCGTCTTGATCCCTTGAGTAGTTTCTGAGAACACTCGTGGACAAAAAAGTGTGACAAGAATAAAGAAAGAATAATAATAATAAGAAGAAGAAGAAACAGAGTAAAACCAATATGTTCCCAAACTTTGTTTGGGGAACATAATAAGAAACAGAGTAAAACCAATATGTTCCCAAACTTCGTTTGGGGAACATAATAATAATAAGAAACAGAGTAAAAACAATATGTTCCCAAACTTTGTTTGGGGAACATAAATATGTACATGAGGTGTCCATGAACAGGACATGTTAATTATATATTGAATCCGTATCTCAAATGTAATTTTTCTGTTGAAATCTGTTTTTTAATGTACTTGAGTGATTTAATCTTTTCAAAAGAGAGGAAGGTGCCCTTTTTCTGACAATGTACTTTTTCTGTTATCATTACTAATGAATTGAATTTCAGGACCCCCCCCCCCCCCCCTCGGGTTTTATTATATTTGTCTGTTTGTTTTTGCTTGTCAAGAATTTTCAAACAATTGTGAAGTCAACTTCACCTTGCCTCCCCCTTTTTTTGAAAACAATCTTACATATACTATTATACTTATATCATCATATGGTTCCAGGTGTCTGTTATTCATTTTTTTAAAAAGCATATTACTTATGAAAGTTTTGGTAATAATTGACGTATCATAACTTGAACAGAATGAAGCATCAAATACTGGCTATAGGTTTATAACCCCCCCCCCCCTCCCCCTCCCTTCAATTTAATGAAATATATATTCAAAATTCTTGTGTTCTTTGTAAAATCAAAGAAACGAAACCTTGTATTATAAAAGAGAGATCTTGGTACCGAAAGCTTTACAATACTCTATTTGTTACTACTATTTAATATGAAGCTCAGGACCCCATTGTTAAGCATGCCCCCCCCCCCCCCCTACTTCTGGTGTAAGAACATTAACTGCAAAATTGAAGGCCATTGATATACATTTACATACCTGTAGACAGTTCCCAACTGTATGTTATGGAAGGAATCCAGTTTTAACAGCAAACCCTGAAAAAAAAAATCTTCATTTCATAATAAACTGTTTTGAAACTGAATAGACAACAGAAAAAATGGTTAAAACTGTTCTCTGGTACAAAGAAACACTGAAAGCAGATGTAAAATCTTATCACTTATTCAATAAACATGCTACTGAATAAGAAAGCAAATTCTATTGTGGCAACCAAAATGGCCAGGTCAGTTATCATCTTGATCTACAGCTGAAATTCAGTCACCAAGTACATTTGTACATGTACATAGACTGTATAGGTAAAATTCTGGTAAACAACCTTAATTAGATATATGTACATGTATCACTTAAACCGACACCATCTTCACAGACTGAAAGAGAAAGCACTCAACATACCAACAAACTGAAAGAGAAAGCACTCAACATACCAACAAACTGAAAGAGAAGCACTCAACATACCAACAAACTGAAAGAGAATGCACTCAACATACCAACAAACTGAAAGAGAAGCACTCAACATACCAACAAACTGAAAGAGAAGCACTCAACATACCAACAAACTGAAAGAGAATGCACTCAACATACCAACAAACTGAAAGAGAAAGCACTCAACATACCAACAAACTGAAAGAGAAGCACTCAACATACCAACAAACTGAAAGAGAAAGCACTCAACATACATTAACAGCAGACTGAAAGAGAATGCACTCAACATACCAGCAAACTGAAAGAGAAAGCACTCAACATATCAACAGACTGAAAGAGAAAGCACTCAACATACCAGCAGACTGAAAGAGAAGCACTCAACATACCAGCAGACTGAAAGAGAAAGCACTCAACATACCAGCAAACTGAAAGAGAAGCACTCAACATACCAACAAACTGAAAGAGAATGCACTCAACATACCAACAAACTGAAAGAGAAGCACTCAACATATCAACAGACTGAAAGAGAATGCACTCAACATACCAACAAACTGAAAGAGAAAGCACTCAACATACCAACAAACTGAAAGAGAAGCACTCAACATACCAACAAACTGAAAGAGAATGCACTCAACATACCAACAAACTGAAAGAGAATGCACTCAACATACCAACAAACTGAAAGAGAAGCACTCAACATATCAACAGACTGAAAGAGAATGCACTCAACATACCAACAAACTGAAAGAGAAAGCACTCAACATACCTGCAGACTGAAAGAAAGCACTCAACATATCAACAGACTGAAAGAGAAAGCATTCAACATACCAGCAGACTGAAAGAGAAAGCACTCAACATACCTGCAGACTGAAAGAGAAAGCACTCAACATACATTAACAGCAGACTGAAAGAGAATGCACTCAACATACCAGCAAACTGAAAGAGAATGCACTCAACATATCAACAGACTGAAAGAGAAAGCACTCAACATACCTGCAGACTGAAAGAGAAAGCACTCTACAAACCAACAGACTGAAAGAGAAAGCACTCAACATACCAGCAGACTGAAAGAGAAAGCACTCAACATACCTGCAGACTGAAAGAGAAAGCACTCAACATACATTAACAGCAGACTGAAAGAGAAAGCACTCAACATACCAACAAACTGAAAGAGAAAGCACTCATCATACCAGCAAACTGAAAGAGAAGCACTCAACATATCAACAGACTGAAAGAGAAAGCATTCAACATACCAGCAAACTGAAAGAAAAAGCACTCAACATACCAGCAAACTGAAAGAAAAAGCATTCAACATACCAACAAACTGAAAGAGAAAGCACTCTACAAACCAACAAACTGAAAGAGAATGCACTCAACATACCAGCAAACTGAAAGAAAGCACTCAACATACCAGCAGACTGAAAGAGAAAGCACTCAACATACCAGCAAACAACTTCCAAATGCTAAGTTCACTTCCCAGTATATACAGACTGTGAGACATTCAGTATGCTCATTAAGCCAAAGAAAATTAATCATTTTTCATTATGAATGTTTATTCATGTTTTGTTCTCACCTTTCTGACATCATAATGACATCCTCTCACGGCAAAGTCTGGACAGTATTCAATGTCAATCAGTTCTGTCGGGTACTGAAACACACAAAATATCATCAGGACAGTACTCAATGTCAATCAGTTCTGTCGGGTACAGTTAATAAATATGTAAATGAATAACCGGGGTAAGGGGGGGGGGAGGTAATATGTGATAAAAAGAATCTCCAACAAACCATGGGATATCCTATATATATTCCATTGGCTTGTTAAGATTAAATACTTTATTTTTTAATCATATCAAAATCTAATTGCAACATGAATTTTAACTGACTTATAGATATCAATATCACATGGCTTTGATCCACTTGAAAATTTGATGACTTGACTTAATTTTCTGTTTTAATTATTTTAAGTTATGGTCATGAGGCCCAGTTTTCCTTGGGTAAAAATCGGTCTATGCGAAAGACATCGGACCGTCGGACCTGACCGATGTGCAGTGCCTCAGGTCCGACGCATCATTTTTTACACCGGACCGGAATGTCCGATGTCTCAGTGTCCGGTTTTGAGCTTTACTATTTTGATGCGGAGTCATTTAAATGTTTGTTATAAGTAAAAAATAGCACACAAATCCAAATACGTAAATGAATGTGATTAAAACCGCATGGACTGTCTAAAGTATTATACGGGAGGGATCCCTGGTATAGTATTACTAGTATAATAAATAAGATTCCCTTGGTTTTGCATTTTCACATGTTTCACTTTTTTACATTAGGTTTTTCGGTCTGAGAAAATTTGGTGTGGTCCAAAAAACTTTCGCATAGACTGAAAAATGGTCATATTTGGTAACATATAGTTCAATTACATCTGAAATACACAATTTTGGTATTCATTAAAATAAGTCATACCTTTGTTCATTTATGAAAGGTGAAGATAACGAACAGTGATCAATCTCATAAATCCCATAAGCAATACAAAATAGATAGTTGGGCAAACACGGACCCCTGGACACACCAGAGGTGGGATAAGGTGCATAGGAGAAGTAAGCATCTCCTGTCAACCGGTCACACCTGCCATGAGCCCTATATCTTGATCAGGTAAACGGAGTTATCCGTAGTCAAAATCAGTGTGCCACGAACGGTCTAACAATCGGTATGAAACACATCAGACAGCATTTGACCCAATGATAGGTTGTATTGTATAGATTGATGTTCTACTATGATGAGCCACTGTGACAGGATTGTCAGATATGACATAACAGTACTGATTTAATGGAGTTCCTATGACAATATTACTTTACTTCACTCTCAAAGTTAGAATAGATTGTATTGTTATAAATTATATGTAATTAAAATCAAATCAGATGTTTTAAAGAAATAATTTAGATTGACGAGATTATAGAGGAATGAAGTCAATTTTTGTTCAATTCATGCGATATTAGCAGTTTATTCCTTTTTAAGAACCAACCCATGTTTTATAATCATGCATAAACTACCCTAGACACACGTTGTGTATATATAAATATGCAAGAACAGAACAGATGGGCTCAAAATTCTAAAGGGGCACTACTCCCAAAAAAAGTATTGAATCAGAATTTTCGAAGTCCAGGCCCGAGGAGCCATAAATCTGCTTGAAATAGGTCAATGTGGGAGCAAAACTTTATTTTCTTGCATAACTAATATTCTGTTCAATATATCTGCAACAATAGCCCGGTTAAATTCCAGAAAACTACATATCTAACTATGATCATCTTCATTAAGTGTCCAATTTGCTTTATCTCAGATAAGAGTAAAAGCATAAATAAATCACGAAAACTTAAAAATCTGCATAAAAATATAAACATTTCTGTGCTAACGTGTAAATTGAAACACTAGGATATTATGGATAGTTCTATATATTACCTTGTGTTTCTGAACTAGTGCCTCTTGTCCCAGCTTAAAAATTAAGTGGTGCAGCTCTGGTTTGTAATATGCCAAGGTGTAGTCATAATCAAATCCATAAATGTCAATTTCACCCAGAGGTGTCTCATTGTTGGCAAATATCGCATCAGGATTAATCTGTACAGGTTCCTTAAAGCTCTCTGAAATGCATTACAAACATATTACAGACTCATGCATGCTAATAATTTGATTTCAGTTATAATGCCACATTTTTATTAAAGAAAAGAAAGTTAAATACATAAAATAAAAGAAGAATATGACATCAATTTGTGTTTGATTTCTTTTTTGACATGATATATTTACAATGTAGCATGATGTCTAGGTTTTCCCAATTTGATCAAAATGTTAAGTATTTTCCCCAATTCAAAAGCCACAGGACCCTTTTGAAAAATCACTGCATTTTTATGCTGATCCCTGTACGATAAGCCACTTGTTGCGATAGTATCATCAGACAGGATCAATGAATGATGTCAATTGCAGGATAGGTTTATGGCTGCTGCGAATATAGGATGAGGAAACTATTGGGCAGTGTAGCAAGTTCATTTAGCTTGTCATGAGTTTATCACTCTGTACATGAACGTAGACATCAGTTTGTTCTTAAACGCAACAGATGCGGCAAAGGTAGGGTCATGGTCTGGGATGTGATTAACACAATTTCCCTCACAGTTGGCCATTTTGAATGGAACCTCAATTGCTTTTTGGTATGTAGTTCTGCAGCCTTTATTAATAATAGCATTGATGCAGCTGCATAGACAAGGCAATGGATTAATTTTTCAATAAGACATTATGCAAGCTCCCACATCAAGATTGATTCAAAATTTCTTTTAAATGAACATCAACTTTCTTCACTCGTCCGCTCTATCCCCAGACTTAAACAGTTGTGGGACGGGCTAGGTAGACATGTGCGAAATGAGCTAGGTAGACGTGTGGGACGAGCTAGGTAGACAGTTGTGGGACGGGTTAGGTAGACATGTGTGGGACGAGCTAGGTAGACATGTGTGGGACGAGCTAGGTAGACACGTGTGGGATGAGCTAGGTAGACGTGTGTGGGATGAGCTAGGTAGACGTGTGTGGGACGAGCTAGGTAGACGTGTGGGATGAGCTAGGTAGACGTGTGTGGGATGAGCTAGGTAGACACGTGTGGGATGAGCTAGGTAGACGTGTGTGGGATGAGCTAGGTAGACGTGTGTGGGACGAGCTAGGTAGACGTGTGGGACGAGCTAGGTAGACATGTGTGGGATGAGCTAGGTAGACACGTGTGGGATGAGCTAGGTAGACGTGTGGGATGAGCTAGGTAGACGTGTGTGGGATGAGCTAGGTAGATGTGTGTGGGACGAGCTAGGTACTGAGGTAGACGTGTGGGATGAGCTAGGTAGACATGTGCGAGATGAGCTAGGTAGACGTGTGGGACGAGCTAGGTAGACGTGTGTGGGACGATCTATGTAGACATATGTGGGATGAGCTAGGTAGACATGTGTACAGTCACCAGCCTCAGAATCTGCAAGAACTTGGAAGGGAGCTGTTGGAAGAGTTGGAGAAGATTTCTCAAAGACCACTAGAGTGCCTGTCATTTAATGATGTCTCCTACACATCAGTATCAACGTTCATGGTGGGTATACTCAGTATTTTAAATTTTGACACACCCCTCTTCAATTCCATTTCACCTCATTTTTAGTTTCTTAAGGAATAACAATCATAAAGATTTTCTTTTTAAATCAATAGATATTATACCACACATGTTTGCTTATTGAATACATAACACAAAATTTTCTTCTTTTTTTTTAAAAGTCCATCAGTATAAGATGTTTCAATGTGTAGGTAATATATTAAATGCAAAATTTTATGTTCTACATAGTTTCATAAAATAACCACTACATGATAAGTTGGAACTAAAGTGAGTTAAAAATGGAATACAAAAATGACAAAAATTTCAAGACTGGAAATCATTGACTTTGATATAACATTTCATTACGCTTTGACGTATTAATTTAAGCATTAGGCCTACTTAGTTGGACGTTGATGTCGATTTACACAAACAACATTTATATATAAATCATTATAAACCTAGGCTGATCAGGTCATAAAGTGCAGCATTTGAAAGGCATGAAACAACGATAACCTAGCATTCATTCCAGACGCAGAATACGTGTACAGACACTTTGAAAATGATTTACACACCAAGGTTTGCACGTGGTTTAGTCGTGCTAAAACATGCAGACTCCTCTAGACTTTACTTGAGAAACATAAGTAAATCCCCAACAAAACAAAGTATCGAAGGCTCGATATTGACATTGATGTTACCCTCCATGCTTTTCTTTTGCCTGTGGTAAATCTCCCACCAATCGGCTTTTTGGGCGCCATTGTTGGAGAAGAAACGTTGTAAGGCGATGCATTGCTTCACGGATTTGTGGATAATGTTTTTGCTGGAGAGAAAGCGTCGAATGATTTTACAACCCGTCTGCATCTCCATTCATGACGATGACGCGGCGATTGTAATAGTAAAATTGAAACTGATAGGCATATTATTTCCGGTGTTATTCATCTTAGCGAGTTTGTATGCGTCTCTGTGTGTTTGTTGCTGCTGCTTTGTTTATTTGTTTTGGGGATAACCTTTTTGTTGTTTTGGGCGGGGGGGGGGGGGGGGGGCATTCATAATGTACATGTCTGGAATCCAAACATTGATTCACCACTTGTAACTCGATACCTGGAAACGGCATTTTATTCTTATGTCAATGTGATATACCCCCCAGAGAATTAAAAATAAAAGACACCACAAATTTTTCCACATCTGTTTCATATGACAAACTAACAACTCTACTCTATGGTTAACATGATGACTTTACAACAGCTTCACCATTGTCAAGTTACGTACGTTCCTATCTTTGTGAGTGAAAAATTCTCGAGGGACGTTAAACATTTATACAATCAATCAATCCATCATCCAGTTCCCATATGCATTCACCGGCAGATGGTGTTTATGTATCCCAACTGATTCGATACATGAGATCATGTTCTGCATGTGATAAATTTTCAAATCGAGACAGGATGCTTACATACAAGTTGCTGTTACAGGGGTTTTTATAGCTCGTCTGAAGTCAGCATTTCACAAATTCTGTGCTTGCAGTGGTCGATCCGACCTCAGGACCCCCTCCCGGCCCTTTTCGTCAGAAAATTTTGCTGAATATAGGCGAAAATAATGCATTTTGAGGGTGGAAACCCCCCTCCCCTTTGAAAACCAAAATTAATGGTAGACCCCCCCCCCCTTCCAAATATCCATGGATCCGCCCCTGGGATCTTATGAAACACAGCTTTCCGTTAAGACTGTTGTCTGATGTGTTTCAAACCGACTTTTAGGTCATTCTTTTTTTATTTTGACTACTCATTACTTCATATACCTGACCAACATAGCGGGGCTCACGGCGGGTGTGGCCGATCAACAGTGGACGCTTGTTCTTCCTAGGCACCTGATCCCACCTCCACCAATGTGTCCCGGGGTCCGTGTTTGCTCTCTTCTCGATTTTGTATTCTTTATACCGAGCACAGCGAGCTCTAAGGATTAGGACAAAGAAAAAGAGAGGTGTATGATACACGGGAACAACATAATTTTCGACGTTGAACACCCCCCCCCCCCCCCCCCCCCCCCCCCACACACACACACACATATATAATTCTAGTTTGGATCATCGTGAAGTTTGACATCAAAACGATAAGATTGTGTCCCCGTGTCTGACATGTATTAAACTTGAATCTACATTACTTTTATTCATGTTCATTTTACTACATGTATATGCGAATGCATGTTTCGATTGGCATCGACTCCCTTGGTGAAAGAATACTATATACCGTGACCTGTATGTGACACGCCAAATTCACAAAAATGAGCTAAACATAGTTTCACAGATGATAAACTAGGTTTATCGACTGTAAACTATAGTTTACGGACCGTAAACTATAGTTAACGACGTTAATCTATATTTCACATCTGTAAATCATAGTTAACAGATAATCTATGTTTCACAAACGTAAACTATAATTATAGTTTACAAATGTGAATCTGTATTTATCAGCAAAATCTATTGTTAACGTTTATTTAAAGACAGATAAACTTGGATTAGCATTTGTAAACTATAGTTTACAACCGTTAAATATAGTTTTACGGATGAAAACTATAGTTAACGAATCGTTTATCAACTGTGAAACTATGTTTAGCTCATTTTTGTGAATTTGGCGTGCCATAGACATGGTACATCTATATCGCGACCTCTATGTGACACGGTACATCTATATCGCGACCCTTGTGTGACACGGTAAATCTATATCGCAAACCTTGTGTGACACGGTACATCTATATCGCAACCCTTGTATGACACGGTACATCTGTATCGCAACCCTTGTATGACACGGTACATCTGTATCGCGACCCTTGTATGACACGGTACATCTATATCGCGACCTCTATGTGACACGGTACATCTATATCGCGACCTCTATGTGACACGGTACATCTATATCGCGACCCTTGTGTGACACGGTAAATCTATATCGCAAACCTTGTGTGACACGGTACATCTATATCGCAACCCTTGTATGACACGGTACATCTGTATCGCGACCCTTGTATGACACGGTACATCTATATCGCGACCTCTATGTGACACGGTACATCTATATCCCGACCTCTGTGTTACATGATACATCTATATCGCGGCCTGTACGTAACACGGTACATGAAAGGCGAAGATAACGAACAGTGATCAATCTCATAACTCCTATAATCAATACAAAATTATGAGTTTGGGCAAACACGGACTCCTGGACACACCAGAGGTAACTACCAGAGGTTTGAGCAGGTGCCTTTACCGCGACCTTTTAGTGACAGAGTATACCCACAAAGGCTTGCTCTCGTTCACAGGTTTTTAACGGGAGAAAACCCCAGCTGTTGTACATCTACACTGCGACCTTTTGGTGACAAAGTATATCTATATCGCGATCTCTATCACCGGGATATGATACAGCTATATACTATGGAATCCGGATAGGGCCACGTAGTTCACTATCGCACCATCGCATCATCAAGGTTTGGGTCGATGGTGCGATGCCGCGATAATACGATGGCGATGGTGCGATGACGATGACGCGATGGTGCGATAGCGCGATGACGATGGTAAGATGGCGCGACAATGCGATAACGGTGGTGCGATAGTGCGATGGAGCGATACTACGATGACGCGATGGTACGATGTCGATGATGCGATAACGCGATGCCGATGGCGCGATGACACAATAACGGTATCGCGTTATCGCATCATCGCTATCGTACCATCGCGTCATCGTAGTATCGCTCCATCGCACTATCGCTATCGCATTGTCGCGCCATCTTACCATCGTCATCGCGCTATCGCACCATCGCGTCATCGCACCATCGCGCCATCGTCATCGTATTATCGCGGCATCGCACCATCGACCCAAACCTCGATGATGCGATGGTGCGATAGTGAACTACGTGGCCCTATCCGGATTCCATAATATACCGCGATAATGAAAATGATATAGAACACAAATGGAATTTTTTTTAATATAAATAGAAAATATGCAACTGACGAGATAGAATCCTGCACTTGCTATGAATACACATCTTCCAGGTTGCGTTTAATTGCGTGTCTCCTCCATCACCCGGACTTACAATGTAGCTACAAACCCACAACTGAACAAAGGTGTATGTCTGTGATTTCAATTAAATGTATATATACTGTACATCTCGTTATTTAAAATCAATGTATTCTAAATATACTGCATGTCTTATGAGAGAGAGAGAATAAATTTAAGCTTCCAATTCAAATTTCTTTTTCAATTGATCGAATTCTACCTTGCTTGTTTCGGTTGTGTTCGTTGTACATTTTTTTTATTCAGGCCTATTTCTTGTGATTTTTTTTGGGGGGGTGGTTAATTTCGTTGTAGATTTTCTACCCAGGCCTATTTTTTCTGTTTTGGTTTTTTCCCTTGAAGGTTTCCTATTCAGACCTATTTCTTGTGATTTTTCTGTTTCGGTTGATTTCGTTGTAGGTTTCCTATTCAGTCCTATTTCTTGTGATTTTTCTGTTTCGGTTGTTTTCGTTGTAGTTTTCCTACTCAGGCCTATTTCTTGTGATTTTTCTGTTTCGGTTGATTTCGTTGTAGGTTTCCTATTCAGGCCTATTTCTTATGATTTTTCTGTTTCGGTTGATTTCGTTGTAGGTTTTCTGTTCATGACTATTTCTTGTGATTTTTCTGTTTCGGTTGTTTTTGTTGTAGATTTTCTATTCACGCCTATTTTTGCATGTGATTTTTCTGTTTCGGTTGTTTTCGTTGTAGGTTTCATATTTCCGCCTATTTCTTGTGATTTTTTCTGTTTTGGTTTTTGTTGACGGTATCCTACTCACGCCTACATGTACATGTAACCGATGACAGGGCTAGAACATGAACATCCGTATCATCTTTGAGGTTGAACAAGGCAACAGCTTTACAAGCACTTGTTCCTGTAATGATAGTTTGATAACAATAATATACAGTGAAGTTATACTGTTAATACACAAACTAGTATCTGTACACAATAATATACAGTGAGGTTATACTGTTAATACAGAAACTAGTATCTGTTCACAATAATATACAGTGAGGTTATACTGTTAATACAGAAACTAGTATCTGTTCACAATAATATACAGTGAGGTTATACTGTTAATACAGAAACTAGTATCTGTTCACAATAATATACAGTGAGGTTATACTGTTAATACAGAAACTAGTATCTGTTCACAATAATATACAGTGAGGTTATACTGTTAATACACAAACTAGTATCTGTTCACAATAATATACAGTGAGGTTATACTGTTAATACACAAACTAGTATCTGTTCGCAATAATATACAGTGAGGTTATACTGTTAATACACAAACTAGTATCTGTTCACAATAATATACAGTGAGGTTATACTGTTAATACACAAACTAGTATCTGTTCACAATAATATACAGTGAGGTTATACTGTTAATACACAAACTAGTATCTGTTCACAATAATATACAGTGAGGTTATACTGTTAATACACAAACTAGTATCTGTTCACAATAATATACAGTGAGGTTATACTGTTAATACAGAAACTAGTATCTGTTCACAATAATATACAGTGAGGTTATACTGTTAATACACAAACTAGTATCTGTCAACAATAATATACAGTGAGGTTATACTGTTAATACAGAAACTAGTATCTGTTCACAATAATATACAGTGAGGTTATACTGTTAATACAGAAACTAGTATCTGTTCACAATAATATACAGTGAGGTTATACTGTTAATACAGAAACTAGTATCTGTACACAATAATATACAGTGAGGTTATACTGTTAATACAGAAACTAGTATCTGTCAACAATAATATACAGTGAGGTTATACTGTTAATACAGAAACTAGTATCTGTTCACAATAATATACAGTGAGGTTATACTGTTAATACACAAACTAGTATCTGTACACAATAATATACAGTGAGGTTATACTGTTAATACAGAAACTAGTATCTGCACACAATAATATACAGTGAGGTTATACTGTTAATACAGAAACTAGTATCTGTTCACAATAATATACAGTGAGGTTATACTGTTAATACACAAACTAGTATCTGTTCACAGTAATATACAGTGAGGTTATACTGTTAATACAGAAACTAGTATCTGTTCACAATATAATATACAGTGAGGCTATACTGTTAAAGGGACTGATTCACGATTTTCTACCAAATTTTGTTTTTCACTTTAAATGATCAAAATCTACAGTCTAATATGTCAAGAAGGTTTCACAAAAAACATTAAGGTTATTCATCATGACAGAAGCTCATTATAGAGAGTTTATTATTTGTTTTGAAAACAAAGATTGAGGTGTGTTATTGTTTACGAAGTTTTCAAAATAAATGGATATTAATCCAAGTTTATTATATTTATCACATCTCAAATATATTTTAGGTAAATTGTGTCATTTAAAAGTTAAAATTTGTGAAAGTACAAAACGAAGATGCTTTAAATTACAAAATTAACGTTTCACTGTTTTGTTTGTTTACATAACACAGAATCAAAGCTAAACTATTACTCTTATCCCTGCATTCAGACGGTCCAAATTTTGGTTGTTAACATCAAATGAGTCATAGTTTTAATTTTTAACATAAAAAATGAAAAATATTTCTTTCCAAAAACGTGAACCAGTCCCTTTAATACAGGAACTAGTATCCACGGCATCTGTAGTATTTCGCTAGGCTTTGCTCTTCATTTGAACCATCTTGAATCCCCTTCACCTAAGGTTGCTTGTGCCTAGTTTGGTTGAAATTGGCACAGTGGCTCTGGGGAAGATAAAAACTTGACGCCGGACAGCAGGCGATGAGATAAGCAGGGGCGGATGCAGAATTTGAGTTTAAGAGGGGGGATGTATATATATGAATGAGGTTGAGGTGTGGAAGCCGCCTTAAGGTTCCCATTATATCCAGGACAACACCCTGGTGGGGGCCCAGGAAGCGAAGCCCCCGGGAGCTCTTGAGTTCTAATGCAATTACATATAGAAACTAATAAGAAGTCTAGACATATGATAAAAATAAACTTTGGAAATTTTAGGGGGAGGGGGTGTCAAAAAATTAATAATCTACAAAAAACTTCTTTTATGAGGATGTTACAAAATTTATTGAATTGTACAATAATTAAAGGAAACGTATTATAAACATAGCAAAGGTTTACAAATGCGTAAAATACGAAAGCTTATTAGTATCATGTAAAAAATAAATTCAGACCACTGCAACAGAGGCAAAGGAGCTACACATACAATTGAGAGAAATAATTTTATGTGAATTAGAAGATTTTTCTCATTTCATATTTATTAGAGATTTATCAGGCAAACATGTTCATTTTTATGGTGTTTTCTCTTCACGAATTTATTTTGTTTACATGGAATTAGAATTACAGTTACAGTTATTTGTACGTAATATTGTCTTGCATATAATTATAAATGATAATCACCTTACGTGCATACTAGCACGTTATTGCAAACTTTTAAAGAAAAGCAGACATGCATTTATTTTCGAACTGTTGTATAATACAAGGGTTCCTTTCAAGATATGTCTTAAGGTATTCCATGTATAATGAAAGGATAATGAACAATTTTGAAGGATTTAGATCAACATAAAACTTTATTGTTAAATAATGATGGAAGTGAAGCGGATGAAATTCACATGACTGGTAAATGATTAGAAGCTGACCTTTTTGCACTTAAGACTTTTTGGAAGAGTTGTCTGCCCTTTGTAAAAATAAGAAAAATCTAATTTTCTAAAAATGTGTGTGGTCAATGATTAATTTTATTTCATATTTTCATAAAAAGAAAGTGTATGTAACTTTCTACCAAGAGATTAGTATGAATATATAATTTGTTTTTAAAATATTGTAATAAAAGATGCTTTTCCCATATACTTCAATGTTAAATTCTAGGTGAAATATATCAAGCAGTAAACAAAATTTAGAAAATTCCTACCGTGGGTTATTTTTATTTGATGAACCCTTCAAAATGATACCATGATTACAAATATTCCACCATCCATTTATTAGATATGAAATATGGTCATTACACATTGAATACCTTAAAGGTTCGCCCAAATGATTATGTACATGTATATAAATTGTAGTCTGAGTTGTTTAAAACGATGAGGTACATGTATATATATGAACAAAAATATTTAGTGACAAGGAATTCCTTATATATATTAAAATTTGTGCACTGACTAGACGATATAGACCACGGAATATCTACTGGAATAAAAGGACAACATTCATCGGACGCGGGGTACGGCATCATTTTTTAGGAGGCGGCAAACCCGACCAAGGACAGATATTCATACGAATTGTTGTTTGTTTGTTTGTTGTTTGTTTAACTTTGAAGTGTGACCCATTTAGTCTAGCATTACTATATACTGACCATTTAGTGTGTAGGTGATTCTGATTTCTGGGTCTTGAATGATTTGTTTGGCTATTTCTAGTATTTACATACACTGGTGTTGTCTGCGCGGTGGAATGAATGTTATATATATTTAACATATAAATATATGTTAAAGGAAATAAAGTATATTGTTTAGTTGATTAACCATAATCAGTGTTATATATATATATATATATATATATATATATATATATATATATATATATATGAATATATCCGTTTTCAACTATAAGTACTTTGTCTGAGTTTACATCGCAACGAACTGTTATCCACGATGTCACCAATCCATTTAATTTCACGTAGAAGAAAAGGGCGCGCTGTTGAGAGAGAGATGGGATTATGCATTAAAGGATTAAAAGCACGTGCATATAAAATGACATACAATATACATGTAGGTAGGATGACTGGCTGGAGCTCACAGACGAGGATTTCTTATTATTGAAAACAAATATAAAAAATATCGCACATTTTCATAATTCAAAAGTTTTATATTGAATCGAGGATTGAATGATAATGACCATAAATTGAAATGTTGCCATTTTTCCATGATGTAAGCAATTGGTTTGTTTTCGTTATGATTTATGCATAAACGCCGAGAACATTCATGCAAATGTTAACAACGAGAACAAACCAATTGATCACATCTTAAAACCAAAAACACTGCACAATCGAATTATGCAGAAGAATTTCGATAGAGGTCAAAAAGATGAAATATTTCAGTTTGAAAAAAGGGCCATCTTTGCTAGCCTAGAGTTTTCAGTCCATTCTGTTCCGAACCAGGTAACGGCGCGGGAGCGGCGTGCACCGATAAATCTTTGAAGGTTTTAGGCTTAATGTATCCAGTTCTCGAAGCCCCCAGAAGTCCTTTGGTTCTTTAAAAAAATAGGTGAAAGGTGAAGATAACGAACAGTGATCAATCTCATAACTCCTATAAGCAATACAAAAAAAAAAAAAAGAAAAAAAAAAAAAAAAAAAGAGTTGGGCAAATACAGACGCCTGGGTATACCAGAGGTAGGGTCAGGTGCCTAAGAGGAATAAGCACCCCCTGTCGTCAATTCAATTGATGAGTGCAATAAATAGTTTAGAGAAAATAGCTAAGTGATCAGAGATATCTTCAATTCAACATAAATTATATCTTTAATTGAAATGTTGTTCTCTTTCAAAAGAATTAATGACCATCGTTAAAGTCTTTTTCAAAGCATTTTCAAAGTTTTCAGCGTGTAAACCCAACTCCACATCTCAAAAAAAAAAAAAAAAAATTCGTTTGTTTTATGAATATCGTATTATCAATGAGCGCACATCTACTTCATTAAACTATAACAAATGAAATCCGGAAACAGGAGGGGGAAATTCTTTACCAGGGCGGTTTTCCGCCCAAAGGGAAACTCTATGCTGACTTTGTACATAGGGGGGGGGGGGGATTATATGCTGGGGCGCTTTTTCTGGGAAGAAAATCTATGCGGGGGTGGGGGTGGGGGGTTCTATGCTACAACACCGGACGTCTAGTACGCATCATGAGAACTACTTTCGTAGGTAGTGTGGTTGAAAACCAAGTAGACGTTCATGCGTACATGTTCTAGTCACTCGCGAATCTAAGGACGGAGCACGAGAACAAAGGGAACCGTGGTCTCGAACACATTCACGGTCACTCGGTGATCACGTGATTTCGGAATGTGACAATCGTTCACCTTTTCAACAGAGAAATAGGCCTACGACATGATACTGCTGCATTTGATGTTTTTGAAAAGACGGAAAGCCGTTATTATACCTGAGGTAAGCATACAATCTAGTTCATTTTTATAGGTAAATTATATTTTTAAAAACTCTTACTGAAATCATACTTGGGAGAAATTGTGCCATTTTCAAATGCCATGTAGTACATGGAGGAATGTACTTTTTAAAAGAGTTGTGTCTTAAAGAGATCATAAACAAGCACCCAGAACAGATGCTCGTACTTGCAGTACTGATTTTGCAGAGAGTACTTGATTTTAGCCCCCCCCCCCCCCCCAGTGTGTCCTCATTTCTTTGTTCTCAGTTTCACTTCTACCGCATTTTTTGCATAAAACATCTGTAAATAAAGTTCATTTGTTACGAATATGAATTTCAAATATCGACTAAAATTTAATAAAAACTAAATACCAAAAATTGCAAAACTAAAACCGCGACTCAACATTTGAAAAATAAGAAGTTGAAGTTTTTGGCAGCTTAAATTGTGTGCCCATCGCAGATCCAGTACGATCTCCATGTTTATTTAAGGGGCATTAACTATCATTTTGTCACCAAACATTGAATGAAAATTGCTCTGTAAAGGTAGCTACATCCTCATGTGACTTATCAATATCAATGGTTAAAAGTGGAAAAACTTTATTAATTTCCACTCAATATAGTTGAATTTGATTAATAACCAAGGAAAATGTATATGTTGCCACCTTTTTAAAGATGTCAGACATACAAAAACAGAAGCATACATCAACATCAGAAAATCACATTTTCATCAAACAGAATAATAAAAATAGATAAAAACTTGTTGAAGTGACAAAATTTAAATGTTAACAGTTTTAAAAAAAAACCCTGCTAATTCACAAATATGTATAGATTAATTGTGGATATTAGGGAAACCAATGTATAATAGGCATCCAGTAGAGGAATTTCTAGCATAGGAGTTATTGCCCTTGACAACATTTTTAAAATCATAAATAATTGATTATCTATGGAAAATATCAACTTTTTCAGTATTGATGGTTTACCAGATTTTTTATTATATCCAATGAATAAAATTCCTCAGACAGATATATTTCTATCATGCACAAAGTTTAATCTATTAAGATTTTTGCAAAAACCTATGACATCACATGAGGATTGATCAACCTTAACACTGTTCACAACCCTGTGTGCATTGAAGCATAGATAAGTACGATGACTTTACAATGTGAAATCTGATTGCCGATCCATTATTTTGTTGATCCTCATTGACTTTTAATGCTGGAAATTGAAAATATTTGACAATTTTGAATCAAAGTTCTTCTAACCCTGTTTCTTCCAAGCATGATATGTTCAAGCCATGATAGACCGCGTCAAAATAGTTATCTAGTGGTCGCTCCTTCACCGAACGGTCGAGCATATTGAAAGTAAGAATCACGGGTTTTTCGGATATTGGCTTAAACCACTGTCGTGTATCGGGGCTGGTTTGTGATATGTTTGGATAAGGTGAAAATGGCGAGAAATGTAGAACAAACGAATTTACCAAACTAAGGGGACCTACATGTATACTTGTTCCGATTAAAACAACATCACGATCACAAAATACAGCAATTTTTATTAATATTCTGTGTTGTGGAAATAATCATAGAAACATAAATTGTAGTTTTAATTAATATTTTAGCATGAATTGGGTTACTTAAAACCCAGTATTTGCAAAGGGACTGTGGAAATTGGTTAGTGTCTTCGACTGTTTGGGTTCCGACATTTATACAACGTACTAGATTTATCGAGTTTTGGCGGGTGAAAACTGGTTCGGTACGCTTGTAGAAAAATTCTCAGAAACAGTTTATATCTTTTATGTACCTAGGTTACAAACAGTAACCTCTGCAAATTGTGTTATCAGTCTTTGGTGGAGTTGTGTTTAGGGAGGTGCGAGTGTCTGATGTTAATGTGGGCAGTTGTAAGTGTAGGCAGTTTAGAGATTAGGGAGATTTGTGTTGAGAGTTGTAAGTGTAGGAAGTTATGAGTGTAGAAATGTGTAAGTCTAGGGAGTTGAGATTGTAGGGTATTGGGAGTGCAAGGAGTTCTTAGAGTAGGGGTAAAACGATACAGTACCTTCTCGATTCGATTCGATTTTCGATACTTTAGTCTTGATTTGATGATTTTCGATTCGATACAATTAATAGCATGTACCAAATTCTTTATAATTCTAAGATTTTTTATGTTTCGTTGTATTCTGCAAATAAATTCTACATAATGTAAAACCGTTTAACATAGAGCAACACTCTTATCACTTGTCCTAAAACCGAAATGTCGCCATACCCAGGATTTATACATTGAGGGTGCATTTTTCAACTCGACTGCATCCATTTTCATACAGCAAAGTTTACTCATAATTATGTTGATTGGGCAATTTTCAATTCCATTGGCTAATCATAAACCGTGTTATCAAGAGCAATGTGTGCAAATATTTTAGAACCGTATCGAACCGAAACAGACCCCGAATAAATCGAACATCGAATCGAGACCACTACATTGCGATTCGGTCACATCGCGATGCATCGTTCCACCACTATCTTGAGTAGGAAGGTGTGAGTGTAGGTAAGAATGTGCAAGTGTAGGGAGTTGTGAGTGTAGTCTGTATACAGGTAGATGAGTTTGTCATCTGTATTTCCCTGTTTGTTAAGGAGGAGGGGGAGATTTACTAATGAATTTGTCTAATGTCTACGTGTTGTCTAAGTACAGATTGAAGCTGAACAGCACCCTCATAAGACCAGATAACAAACTGGAGTGGAGAGAGCTGGTTGCGAGGTCTTCAAAGGTGCATGCAGCGAGGTTATTCGGATTAGGTGAAGGGAAAGGTGAAGGTATGTGTCTTCTATTTGTGTCTCCTTGCCATAGAGGTAGACATGCACATTCTGATCAGATTAATCTGTCTGTCGTTTCTGTTCTTGCTCTCAAGCATTGTGAGACATATTATGTGTCTTTCTGCAAGATAGATGAGAGGATTTTGAGGAATAGACGTATGTCCTTCACTATGGCAAAGGGCAGACATCTATTGATTCAATTGTCTTTGGTTTATCTTGTGCCCCGATGGTCTTTCGGAATAGGTGAAGGTATGTCTTCTATTTGTGTCTCCTTGCCATAGAGGCAGACATGCACATTCTGATCAGATTTTAATCTGTCTGTCGTTTCTGTTCTTGCTCTCAAGCATTGTGAGACATATTATGTGTCTTGCAAATATGTATTTCCACGTTTTTGTTGTATACCGACAACAAATAGATTCCCGTGGGGATCTCCGGGATAGAATAGGTCCTCAGTACCCCTTGCTTGTCGTAAGAGGCGACTAAATGGGGCGTTTGTTCGGATGAGTCCGCAACAAACGAGGCACGATAGAGATCCCCTGTGATGACTGGCAGTAAGCACTATCTTAGGAGTTGTGAATGTAGGGAGTTGTTAGTATGGACAGTTTTGAGTGTAGGGAGTTGTCAGTTTGGGACAAGGTCAGTGTATGGTGTTATCAGTCTTGGATGGAGTTGTGTGTTGCGAGGTGCGAGTGTTGGATGTTGTGAATATGTGCAGTTTAGAGATTAGGGAGAGTCGTGTTAAGAGAGTTGTAAGATTGTCAAACAACACACTAACACTAACACACATCACACTAACACAATCACACTAACACACTAAGAGTCTATATGTTTATTGTCTGTACTGTTACTGTCTATTGTTACTGTCTATTGTTACTGTTTACACTGTTACTGTCTATTGTTACTGTTTATAATGTTACTGTTTATACTGTTACTGTTTATACTGTTAATGTCTATTGTTACTGTCTATTGTTATTGTATATTGTTATACCCCTATAAAACAGTTCCTATATAACTCCTTACAAAAAAAAGTCCAACATTTCGACTGTTCTGGCGACTGTCGGACCGGGAACTGTTAAAATCGACTGTTAAAAAAGACTGTTGACCAGTTTCCCATTGTGACGTCATACAGAGTTATCTCTGCTTGTCGTTTGGTAAACAAACATGGCGGATGTAGATTCAGATACACGATTCGCGGCAGCTACGGAGGACGAAATACAGGCGATTCTAGATAACAGGGACAGTAAAAACACTAAAAATGTTGTGAAGACAGCTGAGAACATATTCAGTGACTATCTCGCGACTTGTGATATGTCTCTTCCCCTTCTCCGTGGAATGTCTTGTGCGGAATTGATTGAAATCTTGCGAAAATTTTATTGTGCTGCCTGAAAGAAAGATGGAACCATGTATGCTAAAAAAAACATTGATTTCCGTACGCTACGGACTCCAGAAGTCCTTTGAGAAATCGCACCAAATTGACATCATCAATGACGCTAGATTTAAACCTGCAAATGATGTTTTCTTCGCTGCAATGGTAAAAATAAAAAAGGAGGGCATGGGTGAAGTGAAACATAAAGAAGTAATCAGCAAGCAAGATTTGGAGCATTTATATGACAGTGACAGTGGTGTTTTCAGTTGTGAAAGTCCCAAAACACTTCAACAGAAGGTGTTTTTTGAACTCATGTTGTATTTTTGTAACCGGGACAGGGAAAACCTGCGAAACATGCGAAATGATTACGTCATTCGACAAGATCCTGATGGAAGGCGGTTTCTTGCCAGTTCTGTTTCCAGACTTACGAAGAACCATAGGGGCGAGAATACAACAGATGATGATCAGGAAGGTGGCAGAATGTATGAACAACCTGGTAAGTATTGCTTGATTCATATTTACAGTAGATCTGTATAACAATTCAGTTAGTACATAGATGTGCACGTTAAATTCTTTAATTACTATAGGCTAAGTGTACTTCAAATGATCAATTTTAGAATTGTTTGCTTAAAATACCCTTATTTTCCAGGAAATCCAAAGTGTCCAGTTATGAGTTTTGAGAAGTACTTGAGCAAACTTAATCCAGACTGTGATGCGCTTTGGCAATGACCACAATCAAGCATATCAGAGTGTTCTCATGTGTGGTATGACAACATGGTTGTTGGCAAAAATACTTTGGGAAGTATGATGCAAAGGATAAGTAAAGATGCTGGTCTGTCGTTCATCTATTCTAATCATTGTATCAGAGCTACTTGCATTACAATGCTCGATGAAAGTGGGTATGAATCAAGGCATATAATTGGAATTTCGAAACACAGGTCGGAGACCAGTTTGAAGCATTATGCTACGAAGTTGAGTGATGCTAAGAAACGTGATATGTCTGACGCTTTAGCAGGTAAATTTACGTCTTCTTTCAAAATTCCTGAATCTGCCTCTGGTAAACAAGGGGAAGCCATCACAAATGTTCAGCGACAAGTTATGAGACAAATACAGAATGATTCTCCTTCTGTAGTCGTCCATAGCAATACAGTTGGTGTTCAAGAAGCATTAGTGATGTCGTAGATGTTGACGACCTTGAGCTCGCTGCCATATTAGATAACCCTGATCTATTTGGAACTGTGCAAAACATTGCCCAACCTAATTCAGCAGCAAAGTCAGTCTTTTCATTCCATGGTTGCAACATAACAATAAACAATTGTTAACTCGTGATTACACATGTACATCTTTGGTAGTTACATCTTTTGACAGTTTTGTTAAAAGTATTTTAAAGCTTTGAAAGTGTTAACTGAATAGGAAATGCACATGTGAGAGACATATTTGCAATTCAGCAAGTTCAGAGGTGTTAAATGTTGAAAAGTGATACATCTGTTATTGTTGTTTTTATTTACTGTTGTGAAAGAAAATTTGTTATTGTTGAATAAATTTGATACAGAATTCACTGCATTTACTCAATTAATGTAAGGGTATAACAAAACAGTTATTAACTGGGTCCTCAGACAACAGCTGTTTAGTTTGACCCTCGAACTGAACTGTTGCCCTCAGCCTTCGGCTTCTGGCAACAGTTCAGTCCTCGGGTCAAACAAAACAGCTGTTGCCCTCGAACCCAGTTAATAACTGTATATTGTTACTATCTATTGTTACTGTTTATACTGTTGCTGTCTATTGTTACTGTTTATACTGTCTTCAGTGGTGCCCTGGCAGTCATTCGGAATAGGTGAAAGTAAAGGTGAAGGTATATGTCTTCTATTTCTGTCTCCTTGCCATGGAGGTAGGCATGCACATTCTGATCAGATTGTCTGTCGTTTATGTACTTAATTGCTCTCAATCATTGCGAGACATATTTGTGTGTCTTGCAAACATGTATTTCTGCGTTTTTGTTGTATACCGACAACATAGATTCCCGTGGGGATCCGGATTAGAATCGGTCACCAGTACCCCTTGCTTGTCATAAGAGGCGACTAAATGGGGCGTTTCTTTTTTTTTTTTTTCATGCTTTATTTTTAGACATTTACAATTACATCTACATAGATGATCTCGCACACAAAATCACACACATGCAGACAATATCTTCCATACAAAAACTTTCTACATGAACTAGTATTTGACAGCTAGGCATAATTTAAAGGTATTGAAAATATACATATCAACAAAATGATACTAAAAGTAATGATAACAAATATAACCTATAAACCTTTGGTTTTTCATCACTTGTTATAAACAATATCATATATTGACCATTTAGAAAATATTTTGGATTTGCATTCAAACACATTTTCACAGTATTTTTGCATTTTTCTGTAGTACTTAAATAAATTCACTGCCTCAGAAAATTTTGGCCTGATTCCTTGTGATCTGGAATAATATATGAACTTTTTTGATACTAATAAAAGAAAATTTTCTAAACAGCTTCCTTCTGTATTACCAAGTAAGACTATTCTTCTTGAAATTTTATAACCATTTTCAATTGCATCGAACCATTGCTCAAAATCATTCCAAAATAAGTTGACATATACACAATCATAGAATATGTGAACTATTAATTGTTTCTGCTTCACAATTACAAAATGTACACAAATTATTGTCTGAAATTTTAATTTTGTAAAGAAAGGAGTTGGTAGCAATGTAATTCATTAGTATTCGGTATTGAAAGTAAATTATTTTTGTCTCTTTTGTACATAAAGATGCATTAATTACAAAATAAAATTTCCAGTCTTTTCCTGAAATAGGTTCATCTAGTAAAGTTTCCCACTTATCCTGTTTAGAGATTGGGGCTATAAACTCCTTTCCTTTCAATATTTGATATAAAAATTTAACATTGCATGTTGACAAAAATTTTTGTACAATACATATTTCAATATGTTCATTATCTTCATGAATTCTACCTTCTTTCAATGCAATGATATCTCTTTTGACTTTTGATGGTATTTTTGATATTACATAAAAATAGTCTAAAAAGTTATTAGTACAAAGCACTCCTTTTATTTCATTAAAACGTCTAAGGTTTCCATGTTCAGACACCAAGTCCTCTAGGTTTTTAATACCATTATCAACCCATTTTGTATAGAATGCCCACTTTTGTACACAGCAAAAGTTTCTAATATCTAAGCACAAGTAGGTTGATACATGTTCAGGACTTTTCTTAACCTTTACTAATGCTTTAATAACATCTCTCCAAAATTCATTATCAATAGAAAACACAAACTCTTGGAGTTTTTCTTTTGTTAAAAATGCAACGTAACAAATGCTGCCAAGCACCTTCATATTTTGTCAGGTACCTTTTAACCCATTTTAATTTGATATATGAAATGAAAGAGGGTAGGTGAACCATGTTTAACCCTCCATCATCATAACTACCAATGAGTGTATTTCTTTTTACCTTTTCTGTCTTATATCCCCAAATAAATTTGAAAAATATTTTATTTATTTCATCCAAAATATTCTGGCAAGGCAGAAAATAAGTGTATCAGCTTAGGCAGTGCTAATGTTTTAATTATTGTTATTCTCCCAATAGGTGTTAAGTCTCTTTTTGCCCATGATCCTAATAACCTTTTAATTGAAGTAATTTTGGATTGATAATTACATGTTATCATATCTTCAAGATTTTTGGTAAAATTTATTCCAAGTAGTTTAAAACTGTCTTTACCCCAGCATATTTGCAAATCAGGACACAAAGTCTCAGCTGAACCAGTTCTACTGCCAATCCATACTGCTTGTGGTTTTGTAATATTAAGTTTCAGACCTGAGATATTACCAAACTTGTCAATAACACTCATTGATTCTCTTAGAGAATATTCACTTCCATCAAACAGTAAAAATGAATCATCTGCATATTGCCCTAATTTATTTTCTTCCCCACCAATAGTTATACCCTTAATATTTACATTTTCTTTGAGTGAAATTGCTAGTAACTCTACTGTTATGATAAAAAGATATGGAGCCAAAGGATCACCCTGTCTGCAACCCCTCTCAAGGCTAAAAAATTCTGATAAATGGCCATTATTTATTACACAGCTAGTGCTGGATGAATAAAATGTAAGAAACCATTTGATAAGAGAATCACCAAAATTAAATGACTTAAGAGCCTTGACAATAAAATCCCATTCTAACGAGTCAAAAGCCTTTTCAAAATCTAATAGAAGGAGTAGTCCAAACTGTTTCTCTTTTCTTAGATAGTTAATAAGGTCATATAGAAAACGAGTATTTTCACCAATGAATCTGCCCTTTATAAATCCCTTTTGAGTGTCACTTACATGTATTATGTCATTCAGTACCTTTTTAATGCGGTTGGCTATAACACTGGAACCTATCTTATAGTCCACATTAAATAAAGTGATAGGTCGCCAGTTCTTCATATAACGCCTATCTTTTTCCTCTTTTGGAATGCAAGTTATTATTCCTTGGGATTGAAATGAAGACATCTGTTCTGTAAGATATGCTTCATTCAAAGAACGACAAACAAATACCCCCAAGTCCCTCCAAAAAAAATTATAGAACTCTACTGTAAAATCATCCGAGCCAGGCAATTTATTGTTTTTCATAATTTTTAATACTTCTGAACACTCTGATAATTTCAGAACTCCTTCACAGTTTTCCTTCTGCTTATCTGATAATTTAACATTGTGGTTTAGAAACACATTTTCACTAAGTAATGTTTCATTGATATACTGTTTTTTGCTTTTGTATAAATTTTGAAAAGAATGACCTTTGTTCTTCTAATACATCCTCCTGATTCATAATATGGTTTCCATCGTCATCAATTAGTTCTGATATTGTTTTATTTACAAAATTCTTTCTTTCTAATTTACAGAAATAGTCTGTGTTTCTTTCTCCTTTTTCATACCATGTTGCTTTTGACCTTAACATTAAACCCTCAATGTATTTTTCTCTTGAATTTTGAAAGGATTGGTTTTTTTCCTCTAGGAGTTCAATGTCCTCTTTTTTTCCTGAAGCATTTACCTTATTTTCTAAATCCATAATTTCTTTTTCCAGCAACTTACTAGCTTTCAGACTTTAATTTTTTTGCTCTGGCTGATGAATACTCTATAGACACTGATCTTATTTTCATTTTCAAGATTTCCCAAAATAATTGATCGCTAATATTGAATGTAATGCTGTCCTTATGTTCTATTTCACCTGTCACCATGTATTCATTTATTGTTTCATTAATGCACTGTCTTACTTTGTCTGTAAATTCATTTTCATGCAATAGCTGAGAATTAAACTTCCAATATCCTCTATACCTCTATTACTTTCATTGGTTTTGAATTGAAGTATAATTGCTGAATGGTCAGTTCTATACCCAGGAATTATTTTAGTGTCAGATACTTTACTAAATATACATCCTGAAACAAGGAAGTAATCTATTCTACTTTGAATTATAGGATTTGACCTTCTCCATGTATACTGTCTCCCTTCTTCATTCCAAATTCTCCAGGGATCAACAACCTCCAACTGTACCTTAATGTTTGATATTTTTCTATGTGCATGTGGATTGTTGAGATTTTTAACATTAAATGTGTCCTTTTCCTTATCCTGAATGACATTCCAGTCACCACACATTACAATCGACATATTTTCTAACTTAACAATTTCAGTGTATATGTTCTGAAAAAATTCTGGACTATCAGTATTTGGACCATACAGGTTGACTAAAGTAAATCTTACATTATTTGCAGTAATATCTAGTATGATATATCTACCCATAGGATCCTTTCCTCTAGAGTGAATTTGAAATTCAAAGTTATTTTTAAACAGTATTGCAACTCCAGCAGAGCTACTAGTATAACTACTGAAAAAGGATTTATTACCCCATTCAGACTCCCATAACTTCTCAACATCTTGAATACTATGGGTTTCTTGAAAACAAATAATAGATGGGGCGTTTCTGATCAAGTTGTCTATCGATTTCATACTTGCTCTCAAGCATTGTGAGACATATTATGTGTCTTGCAAATATATATTTCTGCAAGATAGACGAGAGGATTTTGATGATTAGATGTCTGTCCTTCCCTATGGCGAAGGGCAGACATATCTTCATTCAATTGTCTTTGGTTTATCTTGTTTCTACGTTTTTGTTGTATACAGACAACAAATAGATTCCTTTGGGGATCCGGGTTAGAATAAGTCCTCAGTACTCCATTGTTGTCGTAAGAGGCGACTAAATGGGGCGTTTCTGATCAAGTTTTCTGTCGATTTCATACTTGCTCTCAATCATTGTGAGACATATTGTGTGTCTTGCAAATATGTATTTCTGCAAGATAGACGAGAGGATTTTGATGAATAGATGTCTGTCCTTCACTATGGCGAAGGGCAGACATATCTTCATTCAATTGTCTTTGGTTTATCTCGCACAACACACTAATACTAAAACACAATCACAATAACACTAACACACTTACACACAACACACTAACACTGTTTACTGTCTGTACTGTTACTGTGTATTGTTACTATCTGTACTGTTACTGTATATTGTTGCTGTCTATTGTTACTGTCTATACTGTTACTGTCTATTGTTACTGTTTATACTGTTACTGTCTATTGTTGCTGTTTATATTGTTACTGTCTATTGTTACTGTTGATACTGTTACTGTATATTGTTACTGTCTATACTGTTACTGTCTATTGTTACTGTCTATTGTTACTGTCTATACTGTTACTGTTTATTGTTACTGTTTATTGTTACTGTTTATACTGTTACTGTTTATACTGTTACTGTTTATTGTTACTGTTTATTGTTACTGTTTATTGTTACTGTTTATACTGTTACTGTCTATTGTTACTGTTTATTGTTACTGTTTATACTGTTACTGTCTATTGTTACTTTCTATTGTTACTGTTTATACTGTTACTGTTTATTGTTACTGTCTATACTGTTACTGTTTATTGTTACTGTTTATACTGTTACTGTTTATACTGTTACTGTCTATTGTTACTGTTTATATTGTTACTGTTTATATTGTTACTGTCTATACTGTTACTGTCTATTGTTACTGTCTATACTGTTACTGTCTATACTGTTACTGTTTATACTGTTACTGTTTATACTGTTACTGTTTATTGTTACTGTTTATTGTTACTGTTTATACTGTTACTGTTTATTGTTACTGTTTATATTGTTACTGTTTATACTGTTACTGTTTATTGTTACTGTTTATACTGTTACTGTCTATTGTTACTGTTTATACTGTTACTGTTTATTGTTACTGTTTATATTGTTACTGTCTATTGTTACTGTTTATACTGTTACTGTTTATACTGTTACTGTTTATTGTTACTGTTTATATTGTTACTGTCTATTGTTACTGTTTATACTGTTACTGTTTATATTGTTACTGTCTATACTGTTACTGTTTATTGTTACTGTCTATTGTTACTGTTTATATTGTTACTGTTTATTGTTACTGTTTATATTGTTACTGTTTATATTGTTACTGTCTATACTGTTACTGTCTATTGTTACTGTCTATACTGTTACTGTCTATACTGTTACTGTTTATTGTTACTGTTTATACTGTTACTGTCTATTGTTACTGTCTATACTGTTACTGTCTATACTGTTACTGTTTATACTGTTACTGTTTATACTGTTACTGTTTATACTGTTACTGTTTATACTGTTACTGTCTATTGTTACTGTCTATACTGTTACTGTCTATACTGTTACTGTTTATACTGTTACTGTTTATTGTTACTGTTTATACTGTTACTGTTTATTGTTACTGTTTATACTGTTACTGTTTATTGTTACTGTTTATACTGTTACTGTCTATACTGTTACTGTCTATTGTTACTGTTTATATTGTTACTGTCTATTGTTACTGTTTATACTGTTACTGTTTATTGTTACTGTTTATACTGTTACTGTCTATTGTTACTGTCTATTGTTACTGTCTATTGTTACTGTTTATACTGTTACTGTCTATTGTTACTGTTTATATTGTTACTGTCTATTGTTACTGTTTATATTGTTACTGTTTATACTGTTACTGTATATTGTTACTGTTTATATTGTTACTGTTTATACTGTTACTGTTTATTGTTACTTTTTATACTGTTACTGTTTATACTGTTACTGTTTATTGTTACTGTTTATTGTTACTGTTTATTGTTACATTTTATACTGTTACTGTTTATTGTTACTGTTTATTGTTACTGTTTATACTGTTACTGTTTATACTGTTACTGTATATTGTTACTGTTTATATTGTTACTGTTTATACTGTTACTGTCTATACTGTTACTGTATATTGTTACTGTTTATACTGTTACTGTCTATTGTTACTGTTTATTGTTACTGTTTATACTGTTACTGTCTATTGTTACTGTCTATTGTTACTGTTTATACTGTTACTGTTTATTGTTACTGTTTATACTGTTACTGTTTATTGTTACTGTCTATACTGTTACTGTTTATTGTTACTGTTTATACTGTTACTGTCTACTGTTACTGTTTATTGTTACTGTTTATACTGTTACTGTTTATACTGTTACTGTCTATTGTTACTGTTTATATTGTTACTGTTTATATTGTTACTGTCTATTGTTGCTGTTTATATTGTTACTGTTTATATTGTTACTGTCTATACTGTTACTGTTTATATTGTTACTGTTTATATTGTTACTGTCTATTGTTGCTGTTTATATTGTTACTGTCTATTGTTGCTGTTGATACTGTTACTGTTTATTGTTACTGTTTATACTGTTACTGTCTATTGTTACTGTTTATATTGTTACTGTCTATTGTTACTGTTTATACTGTTACTGTCTATTGTTACTGTTTATTGTTACTGTTTATACTGTTACTGTCTATACTGTTACTGTCTATACTGTTACTGTCTATTGTTACTGTTTATTGTTACTGTATATTGTTACTGTCTATTGTTACTGTTTATACTGTTACTGTCTATACTGTTACTGTCTATTGTTACTGTTTATTGTTACTGTCTATTGTTACTGTTTATATTGTTACTGTCTATTGTTACTGTTTATACTGTTACTGTCTATTGTTACTGTTTATATTGTTACTGTATATTGTTACTGTTTATACTGTTACTGTTTATATTGTTACTGTTTATATTGTTACTGTTTATACTGTTACTGTTTATTGTTACTGTCTATACTGTTACTGTCTATAGTTACTGTTTATACTGTTACTGTCTATTGTTACTGTTTATTGTTACTGTTTATACTGTTACTGTCTATACTGTTACTGTCTATTGTTACTGTTTATACTGTTACTGTTTATTGTTACTGTCTATTGTTACTGTTGATACTGTTACTGTCTATTGTTACTGTCTATACTGTTACTGTTTATTGTTACTGTTTATACTGTTACTGTCTATTGTTACTGTTTATACTGTTACTGTCTATTGTTACTATTTATACTGTTACTGTCTATTGTTACTGTTTATATTGTTACTGTCTATATTGTTACTGTCTATCGTTACTGTTTATACTGTTACTGTTTATTGTTACTGTTTATACTGTTACTGTTTATTGTTACTGTTTATACTGTTACTGTATATTGTTACTGTATATTGTTACTGTCTATTGTTACTGTCTATACTGTTACTGTCTATTGTTACTGTTTATACTGTTACTGTCTATTGTTACTGTTTATATTGTTACTGTCTATTGTTACTATTTATATTGTTACTGTCTATTGTTACTGTTTATTGTTACTGTTTATATTGTTACTGTTTATACTGTTACTGTATATTGTTACTGTTTATACTGTTACTGTCTATTGTTACTGTCTATACTGTTACTGTCTATACTGTTACTGTCTATTGTTACTGTTTATATTGTTACTGTCTATTGTTACTATTTATATTGTTACTGTCTATTGTTACTGTTTATTGTTACTGTTTATATTGTTACTGTTTATATTGTTACTGTTTATATTGTTACTGTTTATACTGTTACTGTATATTGTTACTGTTTATACTGTTACTGTCTATTGTTACTGTTTATACTGTTACTGTTTATTGTTACTGTTTATACTGTTACTGTTTATTGTTACTGTTTATTGTTACTGTCTATACTGTTACTGTCTATTGTTACTGTTTATACTGTTACTGTCTATTGTTACTGTTTATACTGTTACTGTCTATTGTTACTGTTTATACTGTTACTGTCTATTGTTACTGTCTATTGTTACTGTTTATACTGTTACTGTTTATTGTTACTGTTTATACTGTTACTGTATATTGTTACTGTTTATATTGTTACTGTCTATACTGTTACTGTATATTGTTACTGTTTATATTGTTACTGTTTATACTGTTACTGTCTATACTGTTACTGTATATTGTTACTGTTTATACTGTTACTGTCTATTGTTACTGTCTATTGTTACTGTTTATACTGTTACTGTTTATTGTTACTGTCTATACTGTTACTGTTTATTGTTACTGTTTATTGTTACTGTATATTGTTACTGTTTATACTGTTACTGTTTATACTGTTACTGTATATTGTTACTGTTTATACTGTTACTGTCTATTGTTACTGTCTATTGTTACTGTTTATACTGTTACTGTTTATTGTTACTGTCTATACTGTTACTGTTTATTGTTACTGTTTATACTGTTACTGTCTATACTGTTACTGTCTATACTGTTACTGTTTATATTGTTACTGTTTATACTGTTACTGTTTATACTGTTACTGTCTATACTGTTACTGTTTATATTGTTACTGTTTATATTGTTACTGTCTATTGTTGCTGTTTATATTGTTACTGTCTATTGTTGCTGTTGATACTGTTACTGTTTATTGTTACTGTTTATACTGTTACTGTCTATTGTTACTGTTTATATTGTTACTGTCTATTGTTACTGTTTATACTGTTACTGTCTATTGTTACTGTTTATTGTTACTGTTTATACTGTTACTGTCTATACTGTTACTGTCTATTGTTACTGTTTATTGTTACTGTATATTGTTACTGTCTATTGTTACTGTTTATACTGTTACTGTCTATACTGTTACTGTCTATTGTTACTGTTTATTGTTACTGTCTATTGTTACTGTCTATTGTTACTGTTTATATTGTTACTGTCTATTGTTACTGTTTATACTGTTACTGTCTATTGTTACTGTTTATATTGTTACTGTATATTGTTACTGTTTATACTGTTACTGTTTATATTGTTACTGTTTATATTGTTACTGTTTATACTGTTACTGTTTATTGTTACTGTCTATACTGTTACTGTCTATTGTTACTGTTTATATTGTTACTGTCTATTGTTACTGTTTATATTGTTACTGTTTATATTGTTACTGTTTATATTGTTACTGTCTATACTGTTACTGTCTATTGTTACTGTTTATATTGTTACTGTCTATTGTTACTATCTATACTGTTACTGTTTATATTGTTACTGTTTATATTGTTACTGTTTATATTGTTACTGTTTATACTGTTACTGTCTATTGTTACTGTTTATATTGTTACTGTCTATTGTTACTGTCTATACTGTTACTGTTTATATTGTTACTGTTTATATTGTTACTGTTTATATTGTTACTGTTTATACTGTTACTGTCTATTGTTACTGTTTATATTGTTACTGTTTATATTGTTACTGTTTATATTGTTACTGTTTATATTGTTACTGTTTATATTGTTACTGTCTATTGTTACTGTTTATACTGTTACTGTTTATTGTTACTGTTTATACTGTTACTGTTTATTGTTACTGTTTATATTGTTACTGTCTATTGTTACTGTTTATTGTTACTGTTTATACTGTTACTGTTTATTGTTACTGTCTATTGTTACTGTCTATTGTTACTGTTTATTGTTACTGTTTATTGTTACTGTTTATATTGTTACTGTCTATTGTTACTGTCTATACTGTTACTGTTTATTGTTACTGTTTATACTGTTACTGTTTATTGTTACTGTTTATACTGTTACTGTATATTGTTACTGTTTATACTGTTACTGTTTATTGTTACTGTTTATACTGTTACTGTCTATTGTTACTGTTTATACTGTTACTGTCTATTGTTACTGTTTATACTGTTACTGTCTATTGTTACTGTTTATACTGTTACTGTCTATTGTTACTGTCTATACTGTTACTGTTTATTGTTACTGTTTATTGTTACTGTTTATACTGTTACTGTTTATACTGTTACTGTTTATACTGTTACTGTCTATTGTTACTGTTTATTGTTACTGTCTATTGTTACTGTTTATACTGTTACTGTCTATTGTTACTGTTTATTGTTACTGTTTATACTGTTACTGTTTATTGTTACTGTTTATTGTTACTGTTTATACTGTTACTGTCTATTGTTACTGTCTATTGTTACTATTTATACTGTTACTGTCTATTGTTACTGTTTATACTGTTACTGTTTATTGTTACTGTTTATACTGTTACTGTTTATTGTTACTGTTTATACTGTTACTGTTTATTGTTACTGTTTATACTGTTACTGTTTATTGTTACTGTTTATACTGTTACTGTCTATTGTTACTATTTATACTGTTACTGTCTATTGTTACTGTTTATACTGTTACTGTCTATTGTTACTGTTTATACTGTTACTGTCTATTGTTACTGTTTATACTGTTACTGTCTATTGTTACTATTTATACTGTTACTGTCTATTGTTACTGTTTATACTGTTACTGTTTATTGTTACTGTCTATACTGTTACTGTCTATTGTTACTGTCTATACTGTTACTGTCTATTGTTACTGTTTATACTGTTACTGTCTATTGTTACTGTCTATACTGTTACTGTTTATTGTTACTGTTTATTGTTACTGTTTATTGTTACTGTTTATACTGTTACTGTCTATTGTTACTGTTTATACTGTTACTGTCTATTGTTACTGTCTATACTGTTACTGTTTATTGTTACTGTTTATTGTTACTGTTTATACTGTTACTGTTTATACTGTTACTGTTTATACTGTTACTGTCTATTGTTACTGTTTATTGTTACTGTCTATTGTTACTGTTTATACTGTTACTGTCTATTGTTACTGTTTATTGTTACTGTTTATACTGTTACTGTTTATTGTTACTGTTTATTGTTACTGTTTATACTGTTACTGTCTATTGTTACTGTCTATTGTTACTATTTATACTGTTACTGTCTATTGTTACTGTTTATACTGTTACTGTTTATTGTTACTGTTTATACTGTTACTGTTTATTGTTACTGTTTATACTGTTACTGTTTATTGTTACTGTTTATACTGTTACTGTTTATTGTTACTGTTTATACTGTTACTGTCTATTGTTACTATTTATACTGTTACTGTCTATTGTTACTGTTTATACTGTTACTGTCTATTGTTACTATTTATACTGTTACTGTCTATTGTTACTGTTTATACTGTTACTGTTTATTGTTACTGTCTATACTGTTACTGTCTATTGTTACTGTCTATACTGTTACTGTCTATTGTTACTGTTTATACTGTTACTGTCTATTGTTACTGTCTATACTGTTACTGTTTATTGTTACTGTTTATTGTTACTGTTTATTGTTACTGTTTATACTGTTACTGTCTATTGTTACTGTCTATACTGTTACTGTTTATATTGTTACTGTTTATATTGTTACTGTTTATATTGTTACTGTCTATTGTTACTGTTTATACTGTTACTGTTTATTGTTACTGTTTATATTGTTACTGTCTATACTGTTACTGTCTATTGTTACTGTTTATATTGTTACTGTTTATATTGTTACTGTTTATATTGTTACTGTCTATACTGTTACTGTCTATTGTTACTGTTTATATTGTTACTGTTTATATTGTTACTGTTTATATTGTTACTGTTTATACTGTTACTGTCTATTGTTACTGTCTATTGTTACTGTCTATACTGTTACTGTTTATATTGTTACTGTTTATATTGTTACTGTTTATACTGTTACTGTTTATTGTTACTGTTTATACTGTTACTGTCTATACTGTTACTGTCTATTGTTACTGTTTATATTGTTACTGTCTATTGTTACTGTTTATACTGTTACTGTTTATACTGTTACTGTTTATACTGTTACTGTCTATACTGTTACTGTCTATACTGTTACTGTTTATTGTTACTGTTTATATTGTTACTGTCTATTGTTACTGTTTATTGTTACTGTTTATACTGTTACTGTTTATTGTTACTGTCTATTGTTACTGTTTATTGTTACTGTTTATTGTTACTGTTTATATTGTTACTGTCTATTGTTACTGTCTATACTGTTACTGTTTATTGTTACTGTTTATTGTTACTGTCTATTGTTACTGTTTATATTGTTACTGTTTATACTGTTACTGTTTATTGTTACTGTTTATTGTTACTGTTTATTGTTACTGTTTATATTGTTACTGTTTATACTGTTACTGTATATTGTTACTGTTTATACTGTTACTGTATATTGTTACTGTTTATACTGTTACTGTTTATTGTTACTGTTTATACTGTTACTGTCTATTGTTACTGTTTATACTGTTACTGTTTATTGTTACTGTTTATACTGTTACTGTCTATTGTTACTGTTTATACTGTTACTGTCTATTGTTACTGTTTATACTGTTACTGTCTATTGTTACTGTTTATACTGTTACTGTCTATTGTTACTGTTTATACTGTTACTGTCTATTGTTACTGTTTATACTGTTACTGTTTATTGTTACTGTTTATATTGTTACTGTTTATACTGTTACTGTTTATACTGTTACTGTTTATATTGTTACTGTCTATTGTTACTGTCTATACTGTTACTGTCTATTGTTACTGTCTATACTGTTACTGTCTATTGTTACTGTCTATTGTTACTGTTTATACTGTTACTAAATTTTGTTACTGTCTATTGTTACTGTCTACACTGTTATTGTCTACATCGTTACTAACCACATTGTCACTGTCTATTGTTATTGTTGGTAAGTATAATGACTGTTATTGTTTATTGTTAATGTCTGTAAGTATATGCACTGTTACTGTCTATAGTGTTACTGTCTATAGTGTTACTGTCTAAATTGTTTCTGGCTATTGTTATTGTTTTTGTTACTGTCTTTAAGTATAGGCACTGTTGTTTTCTATTGTTATTGTCTGTAAGTATAAACACTGTTAGTGACTAGACTGTTTATGTTTACACTGTTACTGTCTATACGGTTACTGTCTATTGTTACTGTCTACACTGTTACTGTCAATTGTTACTGTTGGTAAGTATAGGAACAGTTACTGTCTATTGTTACTGTCTATTGCTACTGTTTATTCTGTTAATGTCTACACTGTATTGTCTATTGTTACTGTCTGCACTGTTACACACTAACACACAAAACACTAACACCCTTTCAGGCCCACTTCCTTAGTCAACAGGACAACACTTCTGCCAGACCCATGGGATGCTGAGTGGACTGCTGAATTACACATGGCGTAAAAGTTCTTGGCCTAAGTTGTGATCTTGGGAGCATAATTGAAGACCTGCTGGTGAAGATTCTCACACTTGTTGGTTGTGGTCAGTTGGCATACCTTCTCTCCGGAATTGTTTACAGATGACAGACTGAATACTGTCCATGTCGGCATAGTCCAGGTCCAGATGTTTTCCGTACAGAAGGAACTTAGTGCTGTAGCCCAGAAGATGGACTGTGCAGGTAAATGACATTTACTTACAGTTGTTGTGTAGGCCTGAAAAACATGGCAGAACATTAAGAACTGCAGTCTCGGCATAGTTCAGGAATGACTGGTCGGTCCAGCACAGTTTCCTAATCTTGACAAGCTCACACCTGATCCAGGCTCGGATACAGAGGGCCAGTCTCTGTTTTTCGGCATCTCTGTCCTGTCCAAGGTGTAACATGGCTCTTAGTCGGATGTATTGTACATTGTTTTGCAGGGTTCTTAGCTGAATGAAGCAGTGGTAGTGCTGAATTGGTACTTCATTCTCTCTGGAATAGTCCCTTATGGTCTTTTGGATCTGAACACTGGCATCACTGGTAATGGAACGAGGTTGAAGTATGTTATGATTTTGAATAAAGTCCAAATTTTTTCTTAACAATTTTAATTCATTGGAAGCAGTTGTGTCTTCAGAGTTGTAGTTCTTTTTGCATTGTTCATGATTTTCCCAATTCATCTTGCAGCATAACTTATTGGCAGTTTGGAGGACCAAGACCAGTTTTTGGGAGGTGTTGTTTTCCACCACCGGACAGAATCCTGCGTGCGGCCTGTTGTTGTAAGAGGTGTCGGTCTCGATGTGGACTTCGTTTCCTAGACCGAGAAGTTGGTTGACACGCTGGACATACCGCTGATTGTCGATCATCGATGCTACATTGATTTCCTCCACTCTGTCACACATTTGATTGAGTTTCCGCTGCATACCATGGCTGTCAGGTGGATTTGTGTTGAGGCAGCACATCAGGAATCGTGCATTAGACATTCCCATCTTAGACTTGGTGAGGGCCAGTACCAGTCCGTCATCGAGGGCACCAGATTCTGATCTTCGTGTCTTGACAGTTGTGTAGAGCTGCATGTCTGGTGAGTGGAAATGACAGTTTAAGCAAATGGCTCTGCCCGTCACACATAGTCCTACCCTCTTAGATATAGATAGTCATGGAAGGTCTGGCACACTGGTGAGGTGTAGAACTTTGTAGAAGTAGGCCTAAAGAATGTACGTTAGCAATTTTTTACTCGCTGTTGATTTCCTCTTCGTCATTCCATGTACAACTGTACATAATTTTACAGGCTTGGCAGGTTACAGTTTGGTTGGGAGGATGAGATCTTCACTGGACATGCACACAGCATCCCAGTATTCGTCAAGACTTGGACAGTCCCACTCTGTGTTTTGGTCACTTGTACTCGAACCAGCAGGTCCATCTGTATCGGAGGGCACCAGCTCGGACTTAAGAATGTTGAGGGAAATAGGTATGTCCTGCCTTGAAATAGCTTGGTGTTTGCCATGGTTTCCTTGATAGGTGTTTGTTGTCCTCATGTTGAATTTCTTACAAGTACTGTGTAGATGGGGGAGATACTTGTATTTTTAGCTCACCTGAGCTGAAATCTAAAGTGAGCTTTTCTAATTACCATTGTCTGTCAGTCCGGCTGTCCATCTGTCTGTAAACTTTTTACATTTCCAACTTTTTTCCAGAACCACCGGTCCAATTATAACCCAAACTTGGCCAAAAGCATCCTTGGGTAACGGGCTTTCAAGTTTGTTCAAATGAAGGGCCATGTCCCCTTCAAAAGGGAGATAAGCACAAAATAGGGTGGGGTCATTTAAAAATCTTTTTCTCAAGAACCACAGGGCCAGAAGAACTGAAAGTTACATGAAAACTTCCTGACATAGTGCAGATTCAAATTTGTTAAACTCATGACCCTGGGGGTATGTTGAGGCAACAATAGGGGATCACCACACATACAATTATTTAGGAAAAATCTTGATAAAAATCTTCTCAAGAACCACTAAGCCAGAAAACCTGATATTTACATGAAAGCTTCCTGACATAGTGCAAATTCAAGTTTGTCATATCCCCCAGAGGTAGGATGGGTCCACAATGGGGGATCAAAGTTTTACATTCAAATATATAGGGAAAATCTTTAAAAATCTTCTCAACAAAAACTACTGGGCCAAGAAAGCGGAAATTTACATGAAAAGCTTCCTGATATGCTACTGATTCTAGTTTAAACTCATGGCACAAGGCTCTTATTGTGAACGCTCTCAGCACTCAAAAATGACAACATCAGACACAGATATGTAGGTTTTTTAAAAAAGTTTGTTGCGAACACATCTAGGGCAGATTAGCCCAAATGACAGAAAATCAAAGCAAGAAGGGGGCACCTGCTCAGGGCATGTTTTGTGCAGCAACACCTGCATGTATGGATGACATTTAACTTAAGGCACTAATAAGATCACCTGAGTTTACTCATTGGTTGTTATTGGTCGTCGTGCGTTAACATTTGAACATTAAACCTCCTCTAGATAACTACCCGTCCAATTCTTTTCATATTTGACATAAAGCATTTTTGGGACAAGGAGGACATAAATTGTAAATTTCATGACTCCAGCACCTCTGGGGCCCTAGGGACAAGGCAAAAACTGCCCAAAATTAACCTATTTTCAAAACATTTCTTCTCAAGAACAGCACATGTGTAAGAAAAACTAAATGTATAGTGATGAAGAGCAGGAAGCCCTCTACCAAAAATGTAAATTTCATGATCCCCGGGGTAGAGGTTCTGACCCCAGGGCGGGGCCAAACTTTGTATATAGTGTTTATGTGTAAAACACTTAAATAACATCTTCTTTAGTGCTGTTGATACTAAATTGAACGTAAATAGATATTTAGAAAGAACAGGTAGTCCTTTACCAAAATTGTAAATTTGATGATCCCAGGGATAGGGGTTTTAGTATCAGGATGGGGCCAAAATGGTCAGTTATTAAATGTGTGAACAGTAGACATTTTTAACTTCTATTTGGTATGAAGTGTCTCTGGAAGAAGGGGACATAAAAGTAAATTTCAGGATTCCTGGAGCCTAAAGGGCAGGGCAAAAACTGCCCCAAATTGACCAATTTTCAAAATTCTTCTCTAGGACCGCACATGTTTAAGAAAAACTAAATGCATAGTGATGTAGATCAAGAAGGCCTCTACCCAAATTGTGGACCCCAGGGTAGGGCCAAACTTAGTGTACAGTATTTATCTGTAAGTTTGCCGATACTGTATAAAATCTAAATACATACTTAAAAATAGCAGAAAGGGATGTACAAAAAATGGTAATTTTACAACCCAGGATTTTGACTCAAGGATGGGTCCAAATTAGTCACATCTTTTAATGTTAATACACCGATTATATTATTTAAAGCCTTTCTTTGTCGCCAAACACATTTTTAAGTTCGACCATTTTAGTTGTTATTTTGAGGCCTGAGGAAGTGAAAAGTGAAGATAACGAACAGTGATCAATCTCATAACTCCTACAAGCAATACAAAATAGAGAGTTGGGCAAACAACAACCCCTGGACACACCAGAGGTGGGATCAGGTGCCTAGGAGGAGTAAACATCCCCTGACAACTTTGTTATCCGGGTGTTTGGTCAATGTGCCGAACAAAATCGGAGAATAATCGTGGTGATGGTAGTAGCATAGAATTGTCACGGAGGAATAAGCACCCCCTGTCAACTGGTCACACCTGCCGTGAGCCCTATATCCTGTTCAGGTAAACGGAGTTATCCGTAGTCAAAATCAGTGTGCCAAGAACGGCTTAACAATCGGTATGAAACAGGTCGGACAGCATTTGACCCAATGATAGGTTGTATTGACGAACTACATTGTAGATCGTTATAACAACCATAGAATTTGCGAAATGTTGACTTCAATCAGACTGTTGAAACCCCTGTACCATCGACTTGTTTGTCAGTAGCTTACCTTGATTTAAAAACTGACTATAGCAGAACAAGCTCTTGCATATCGAATCAGTTGAGATATATAAGCACCATATGCAGGTGATAATGGAATATTGCTACATAAATATGGGAAGTTGACGATGGAGAAGCTGAAATCATCATAAAGTTAAGTTGTTAGTTTATCATACAGTTGAGTTGTCTACTTTCAATAAAATATCTAAGTATGAAGCAGAAGTGGACAACTCTGTGGTGTCCTTTATTTCGAGCTCACGGTGTGTATTTAAGTTGGTTCAAATCATGACCCCTTCATGTAGGGTGGGACAACAATGGACTTTCAAAGTTTTACATATGAATACATAGGATAAATCTTTTATCCAGGCACAGCAATGTTATGATTAGTAATAATTATATGGAAGCAAACTCCGGTTAATGTAGATTCAATTTTATTTAAATCATGACCCCAGGGGGTAAGGTTGGGCTACAATGGGCTATTGAAGTTTTACATAGATTATTTTTGTTCAATAATTATATTTCTAAGGACTCTATGTGCGGTTCTCTAAGTATTATGGTGATACTAGTAATCGTAATTCCCAGTGTCCGGAAAATGTTGATAATTTTCTCAATTTGATTAGGACTGTCATATCGATTGATACATGTATATGATGAAGTCAAATCAAGATGATATGGCAAAACCCTATCTTAGGTTTCATGAGGCAGTGGCATTGTTCAACTTTCATAATATACAATGAAAAAAACTGCAGATTGGGCATTTGTGTCATGAATGATGTACATGTACTTCTGATAAATAACCACAGCATATGAGATCCACATCAACATTAGAAATAGAGAAATCATTGCTAACTTTGTAACAAGGTTGACATGATTTTGTTCTATACACACATTCATTTGTTTACAATAAGTGATATCAGAATGGCTAAGACAGTGATGCACTTTTTTGCTTGAAACCAAAATAGTTTCAAAATTCTTCTCTATACCCAGATAAAATGTTGCTTGTCCTGTTTAGAAGTATGCAGTTTATTTACTATACATTTCTGGTTACATTCTTTGTGATTTTAGGTTGTAAAAGAAGATGGACAGATGAAGAGGAAGATGAACTGTTGGAAGCCTTTGCGATGCAGATTTAAAAAAATCTAATGTGTCCACAAAGCAATTTGATATGCACAGATAAAATATAAAACATTACGTGGCCAGCCAGAAGCAGTAATAAGATCCAAAATGAACAGCATCATTTTAGGAAAAGTTCGAAAAACAAGGATAAACTTCAAATGGAGACTTTTACAGGATTATGAGAATTATTTCGTCTATGCTAAGGTGAAGTTTCCTGATCAACATTTTCGTAAATATAAAAATAGAGAAAGAAAGGAAGAAAGAGCACATAAAACAAAGGGGGCATGGAACACAATCTTAGGTTTACAAAAGACTTTTTTAATACACTAATACAATCATAATTTATCATAAATATTTTCCCAGTATCTCTCAAACTCCCTATACCTGCAGTTTTTCAACAACAAAAGTTTTTCAACTGTAATTATATCAATGATATTTTTTGGGGATGCATCTATACTTAATTTACTTATACTTGAGAATTCACGGAAATGAATATATTGCTTTATCATCAGAATTATCAAATTTTTCACCTTGTGTATATTCTTATTAGCAAATTTTCCAAAAAGAATTGCCTGTCTATCAAAACTAATATGCCTGTCCAGTTTTTTGCAAAGCCATTCTTCAATTCCATACCAGATCTCTTTCACACATGGCTATTCTACAAATATGTGATCATTAGTTTTAAAATCCCTCTTGCAAAATGTGCAAATTGGGGAATCAACAATTCTATAAAGTTTATGTAAATAATAGTTATATGGAAATATTCTGTGCAAGATTTGAAACTGTATCCATTGCAATTTAGATTCTTGAGTTGTTTTAAAAGGAAGTTCAATTATATTTTTCCATTCTAGCTCTGAAGAACCTTCTTCTGTTTCTTCCCATGTTGATATAGATTTAATTTTGGTTGCTTTATGGCTTATCAATTGCTTATACATATTTTACAACCCTTTTTATCTTTGAAATATATTGAAATAGTAGAGGGAATAATCTATACAAAAGTGGTTCTGTAGTCCTTGTATTGTCTTGTATAATGACTTGTCTTTGTTGGATTGCTTTCTTTAGTGCTGCATATTGTACAAAATTCATTTTAACTTTCAAAACATTTTGTATATAATCAAGTTACTGTTTTCATGAAGTAGATCATAAATGAATACAATCTCTAAATCATGCAGACTTCTAAACAATACTGATATTCCACCAATAGTAATATTTGGATTATAACAAATATGTTCACAATAAAAAATCTGGGTTGATTTTATCTTTTGCAGAATTTATATTTGACCAGCTCTGAAACACATCTATCCAAAAATTGTTTGTTATTTTTACTCTTAAATTATTGATATAATCTATTCCAAATACCTATACAAGTCATTAGTTCTGCCCCAGTAGTTTTCTCCATTTTGCATTTGAATGTAGAATACGTCAAATCCATGTAGCTTTAAGAGCAGTGATAAATTCTTTATAGTCAACCATTTTAATACCCCCATCAGCATATTCTTGAATTATGACATTTTTCTTTACTTTATGAGTTTTGTTATTCCAAAGAAAGTTATATAAATCACTTTCAAAATCACAAATGGTTTCTTCTTTAGGATTTGGAATTGTAAGTATCAAATGATTTAATTTTGGTATCAGTAATGTCTTTATTACTGTTAACCTTCCTAAAGGAGTAAGTCTTCTATTATTCCAATGCATCATAACTTTATTTACTTCCTTTAATTTAGTCTTATAATTCAATTCTACCATTTCTTGTAAATTAATACAAAATTTTATTCCTAATAAATCAAATGTTCTATTGTTGCAATCAAATTTCCACCTTGCATGATGGAAAATGTTCTTTGAAAATTTTTTGCTACCTATCCAAATCATTTTTGTCTTTAAAAATTTCATCTTTAGACCTAAAATTATTGCAAAGTAATCTAGGACTATTAATGCCACCCATGGAAGTGGGAGACCCATCTAAAATAATTAAGGCGTCATCTGCATATTGAGATATCTGATATTCTTCCCCATCAATAGTAATGCCTTTAATATCTTTGTTTTTGCGTATTAGAATACCAAATATTTCAACACATAAAAGAAATAAGTAAGGAAGATATAGGATCGCCCTGCCTACAGTCCCGTTCTGGACTGAAGTATTGTTACACAATTCCATTTTGAATGACACATAAAATAATTATATCCAGTTTTGAATAGAAATACCAAAAATTTAAAAAATAATGTTTCTTGAATAAATTTCCAGGAGACCGTATCGAAAGCCTTTTCAAAATTGATAAGCATCAGAAGCCCCAGTATTTGTTGGATTCTGTATAATGCATGATATCATAAATTAATCTTATATACTCACCAATATCTCTACCTTTAATAAATCCAGTTTGATGTGTATGTATTAATATATTAGATTTTTAATCCAGCCATTATTATCGAACATTTATTACGCTATACTGCTTTCTGTGCCACCTATCTTTATATTTTCTAGTTACGTTTTGCGGGCTGTCAGCAAAATATATTTGCTGTTTTTGTTTTTATTTGAGAAATGATTTGATTGAGGTGCAGTGAATGCTTATTTTTTTCTGCAGTTTGATAGTAGAGCAGAAAAATATTGTATTAACGGATCTGTGTCAATATTTTCTGTATACATGTATGTTTGTCAAGCTTGAATGAACGAGCCAATCAGTTCATTGTGCATAAATGGTTCGGTGGGTAGTATCGAACGTGGTCATTCTCTAGCCGTCAACCAAGACGAACACATGTTGAAACTTCAAAATATAATTGATATTTTGCATATATATTATCTCGCCCAGTTTCAGAGATTTTTCCCATGGGGTTTTAACTCTGTTTTCCCCTGGGTTTGATACTTTATAAGGGCTATGTTCATTAAATATAAAATCGTTGATTGTCCATTTTCCTCTTGTTTGAAGAGATGTAATTCTTTAGATGTGATATAGGTAACAAGAATGTTACATAAGTATTCATGTACTCTGGTATTATGTGTTTTATACGTGTACCTTTTGTAGGTGTGCATGTGTTGTGGCTAATTTCGTGTTTTTATGCAGTGTAAACATTTTCGGGTTTATTAAGTATTTATCAGACAGGGAAAAAATCCTTTGCGTTGGAATTTGTGTACCCTCTTCAGTTATTCTACTGTTAAAAATCTTGAAAATATTTCTCCTTTTACATTATATAACCTTAAGATTTGGTGAAATACTTCAGCATCATTTTTAAAGATATGAGAATCTCATTGTTTTTTGTTTTTTTTACAAGAGGATTATAGAATTAAATAACTTGTGAACACATCAATGATACGTTTTAAAATATTGAATCCCAGGGGGGGGGGGGGGGGGGGGGGGTATGTGTTTTACAAACATGATAGTTACATTTGAATTAAAACAGCAATTTCTTTTTTTGTTGTTGTAAAAATGAGGGTTCGCCATTTATTTTGTTTACCTCGCACTATATTGCCGCGGACACACAGGTTTCCATAGTTTTTCACAAACGTTGTGGTTTTTATCTATGGTTTTTCCTGGGCGGCGAGGGAAGCACATTTATAGTATTTTGGAAATAATATAAGTATGATGAGTGTGTGTTTTGTCAAACAATGCCTATGATTGCTTTATTTTACGTGTTGTTTGTGGTGTATATGTACTTAAAATAAATAAAGGTGTCATCTCGCATGGTGCGCTACAATGCAGTTAAGTAAATTGTTTGTCTTTTCATTTTATTATCAGATGTATAATAGTGAAGTGTGGACACCTTTTCAATAATTGATATGAAAATGTACAGCAAAAACATATCGTTGCAAACAATGCAAAACCATCTCAACAAAATCTATTTTTCAAGCAATTTATAGCTTGTTGAGGTGAATTTCAACAATGGAAGAAAAGGTCAAGCAAAACAACGGAAATGCATGCAATATTCAACCATTACCGATAGTGACCCAATTATTTACTGATTCAACAATTGGGTCCAGGGCCATATCACATTGTCTGAATTTTAAACCATATATGTATAAAATAGTAAACCAAATTAATCTATTTTTCAAGCAATATATAACTAGTGGACGTGATTTTATACAAACGAAAAAAGTGAAGTTCACAAAACATCAGAAATGTTGGACACAATCAGCAACTACACGTATTACTGAGGAGACCTAATAACTAAGCAATATACCGGTACATATTTTTAGCTCTGCTCTAGGCATCCAAATTACCAGATTACGACGGCGTTTTCGTGCCAATTTAACCTAGCAGATAAAAATTAAATGGTAGAAACGATTTAAAAAGTCGTTTGTACGATCTAAAAACTGTGTTTGTACGATTTAGAAAATCATTTGTATGATTTAAAAAATCGCTTGTACAATTTGGTAAATGTACAAACGAATTTCAAAATCGTACATGTATACGACTTTTTAAATCGAACAAACGATTTTCTAAATCATACAAACGATTTTCTAAATCATACAAACGATTTTTTAAATCATACAAACGATTTTTAAAATCGTACAAACGATTCAGTGAATCGTATAAACCACAGGGCATTCACCCCCCTATTAGGATCTGACCTAAAAAGTGTAAGTATAGGCACCACTTTGGGGCACGGATGTGCCAAATATACCCTATTTTCACTATTGGACTTTACACGATAGGGGTCTAGGTAACGCGCCTAAGCCAGGATTTGTGCCACTCAGGTGACCACAGGACATTTTAGGACATGGACCCCCAAATATGATCTTACCTCAAAGCATAAGTATAGGCACCGTTTTGGGGCACGGAGGCGCGAAATATACCCTTTTTTCACTATTTGACTATATGCGATAGAGTCTAGGTACGGCGCCTAGCGCCTAAACTAGGACTTGTGCCACTCAAGTGACCACAGGGTATTTTAGGGCATTAACCACCTGAATAGGATCTGACCTGAAAAGGGTAAGTATAGGCACCATTTGGGGACACTGAGGCGCCAAATATACCGTATTTTCACTATTTGACTATATGTAGGGTTCTAGATACTGTACCTAGCGCCTAAACTAGGACTTGTGCCACTCAGGTGACCACAGGACATTTTAGGGTATTGACCACCCCAAATTTACCCTATATTCACTATTTGACTATTTGCGATAGGGGTCTTGGCACGTCGCCTAGCGCTTAAACTAGGAGTTGTGCCACTCCGGTTAATATAGGACATTTGGCCCCCAAATAGGATCTGGCCTCGAAAGGGTAAGTATAAGCACCGTCTTGGGGCACATGCGCTAAATATACCCTATTTTCACTATTGGACTATATGCAATATGGGTCTAGGTACGGCGCCTAGCGCCTAAACTAGGACTTGTGCCACTCAGGTGACCACAGAACATTTTAGGGCATTGACCCCGTAATAGGACATGACCTCCAAAAGGTATGTATAGGTACCGTTCTGGGGCATGGAAGTGCCAAATATACCCTATATTTTCACTATTGGACTATACGCGGTAGGGGTCTAGATACGTCGCCTAGCGCCTAAACTAGAACTTGTGCCACTCAGGTGACCACAGAACATTTTAGTGCATTGACACCCTTAATAGGATCTGACCACAAAAGGGTAGGTATAGGCACCGTTTTGGGGCACAGGGGCGCCAAATATACCTTACTTTCACTATTTGACTATTAGCGATAAGTTAAAGATACATTTACCCCTAATAGGATCTGACCTCAAAAGGGTAAATATCGGCATCGTTTTGGGGCACGGAGGCGCATAATATATCTTACTTTCACTATTTGACTATATGCGATATGGGTCTAGGTACGGCGCCTAGCGCATAGACTAGGACTTGTGACAGTCAGATGACCACAGGATATTTTAGGGCATTGCCCCCTAAAAGGTTCTGACCTGAAAAGGGTAAGTATAGGCACCGTATCGGGGCACGATGGCGCCAAATATACATTATTTTCACTATTTCATTTTATGCCATAGGGGTCTAAGTTCGGCACCTAGCGTGTAAATTAGGACTTGTGCCACTCAGGTGACCACAGGGCATTTTAGGACATTTACCCCTAATAGGATCTGACCTCCAAAGGGTAGGTATAGGCGCTCTTTTGGGACACGGATGCCAAATATACCCTATTTTCAATATTTGACTATATGCGATAGGGGTCTAAGTAAGGCGTCTAGCGCCTAAACTAGGACTTGTGCCACTAAGTTAACTAAAGGGCATTTTATAGCATTGGCCCCTGTAATAGAATCTGACCTCAAATCATTTTCGAGCATTAATCCCCTTAATAGCATCTGACCTCAAAAGGGTAACTATGTATAGGCACCGTTTTGGGCAGAGCGGCGCCAAATATACTGACTATATGAGATAGGGTCTAGCTAAGGCGCTTAGCGCCTAAGGCAGGAATCGTGACACTAAGTTAACCCCCTTCCCTACAATCACGCACTTTAACGCATATACCTTTGCCCCACAATCACGCACTTTAACGCATATACATTTGCCCCACAATCACCACTTCAAAGCATATATACCTTTGCCCCACAATCACGCACTTTAACACACTTTCAATGCGCTATGTTTTTACTGCGTTTTATCGTTGATACAGCGGAAAGTGTTAAATTTTTTTTTAAATATCTTGGGTTGTAAGACAAAATAGTGATAAAATGAGCGATTTGCCAGATTTATTTGATAGTTCCAACAGTAGCGAAAAGATAGATTAGGGGATATACTACTGCAACGCAGCTCCATTTGATTATTTCAATTTATCATATATCTACAGGTTTATGAAGATTACTGATCATCAGGAGGATGGTTATTTTATTTTAAAGTAGCATCAGAAATAGCGGGGGAGGGGGGTTGGGTTAAAAACCCATCATAAATTACATCATCAATTTCGTAGTATGCATAAGTTATGCATATCAAACAGAGTATAAAAATGGGGGGAAATATTTTCTAAAAGACATGTAATTATATTCTCCTGCGAGGTTACATATGTAACACAACACCATTCTTATTTTAAATGAGAGAGGAAATATGTGTACATTTTCAATTTGGTCATTTGTAGTGTTGATAAAGAGACCCTAGTCAAACCCGTGCCTTTCAAAACTCGAACGCACAGATTACGCAACCTTAAAAATCATACTACATAAAAATTTATTGAAACAATGAAGTCAGTAATGGACACGAATTCTAAAATTTAAAGATCGATGTCGGATAAAAATCTAAATTCAAATAGTGAGGGGGAAGGGGGATGAAAACTTCCGCAATTTAAGTATCAAGAGGGGGGGGGGGGATATTGATATTTTTTGTTTTCTTAAAATTCCACCCTTATCATGATTATTTAGCCTGCGGCACATTTTCACATCTCCTGCAAGGCGGCCGTGGTCAGAACAAAGCTCCTAGAAGCTGTGTGTATTCACAAATAACACACACCGTGGAACACGGAGGACACGGTGTATCTCCGTGGATTTTCCTTCGTGGTCTTTCCACGGTGGGGTGTATAACACTCGTGTCGTGTACTGTATTTCTTGTGAATTTTGCCTGTTTCGGTTGTTTTCGTTGTAGGTTTCCTATTGAGACCTATTTCTTGTGATTTTTCTGTTTCGGTTGTTTTCGTTGTAGGTTTCCTATTGAGACCTATTTCTTGTGATTTTTCTGTTTCGGTTGTTTTCGTTGTAGGTTTCCTATTGAGACCTATTTCTTGTGATTTTTCTGTTTCGGTTGATTTCGTTCAAGGTTTTCTATTCGCGTCTGTTTCTTGTGATTTCCCCCCGGTTGTTTTCGTTGTATAGTTTCCTATTTCCGCCTGTCTCCAGACTGGAAGACTTGACCACAAAAGAATACGTAGATACTGTCAACGAGGAACTCCGGCATCTTTTTAACATCCAGTGTGGGGTTTAACGAATTAATTTTAGGATGATTGATCAAAAGATAGAAATATTTCTGTGTTCTTTGTTTATTAAAGAGGCAGCTTTCTATAGTGTCAAAAGGCCTAGTCTTTGTGAGGAATAGTGAAGAGTATCGAGAAGTATTACGTTTTAATGTTTGTCGATTGGGAGGGGGGGGGGGGGGGGGGATTTTAAAGATAATAAAAGTTGTTTGGATTTGTTGAGAATCCACAATTGATTTACATCACTTCTCGCATATACGTTAATTTGTGGTACATTTCTCCTTCACTTCAGTTTGGTTATATGAGGAACAAAGATAGGGACTTGATAGAACATTTACTGGATCCAACAAAGTATCTATGTTTGTAAGGGGTTTTGTGTACTTTAGGAATCTAGTACATGTATATGTAAGACAATTCATATCCATTCGTCCCATTGACTGGAATATTAGATGTGTTTAAAACCGTTTAGAGCAAGATTTATGTCTCACGGCGAGTGTGACTGGTCGATAGGGGATGATTACTCCTCCTAGGCACCTGATCCCACCTCTGGTGTGTCCAGAGGTCCGTGTCTGCCCAACTCTCTATTTTGTATTGCTTATAGGAAGTATGAGATTGATCATTATTTGTTATTTTCGCCTTTCATGATTTAGAAGAATTCCATCTCTTGAAAGGGCAATTGGAGTATACGTAGGATTATCTTTTGAAAGGAAACTTGTAGTATAAGTAGGATTAACAAATGTTGAACCAAAAGCCAAGTTTTTCTAAAACAGTTGTCGTGTACAAAGACAGTGTTGTTACGGGCCTTGTTATCTGGAACCAATACATATTTCTCATGTACATAACCTATCTAATTATTTTATCACTTCTGGTGTACTAAACACAGAAGGATAGACGGTATACACTTTTGTTTTGATGTGTCTAATGCGGGATTTTATTATTCCGTTTATACTATGTACTTCCTATCCATTCTGATAAGGTGCCGGTGTCAAGACAAAATAAACCAGACTACCAGGTCTCATAGCCTACCTGAGTAGCACATGTAGTTCTATGTACCACTAGTCCCTAGGGCTATGAAATCCAAAATAATTTTCCTGTTCTGCATATCTTGTCCTAAAGATGTTTATACTAAATTTGAAAAGAATTGGAATGGTAGTTATTCAGAAGTTAAAACTCTTTCAATAGTTAATGCACCATATAGACAGCACACACAGACCAACAGCAATAGGTCCCCCTGGTCACAAAGTGAACCACTCCATTGGAGTATATATTGGTATTGCTGGCTTAAAACATCACAGCTCAAGCCAATGCTTACGTATTTTCAAAAAGAAATGGATTCATGTCTTAGAAAAACATACTTTAATTCGAGTCTCCATTTACATCACAAACAAGCTATATATAAACTATATCAATGGAAAAGCAAATTTAAAAAAAAAAACCCACAATTTTAAATTTTTAAGGATTATTTGTGACTGACATGCAGATAAAAATATCAACATACTAATAAAGATATTTATACATGTAGTATGTCTATTAAAGGAACTGTTTCACACCCCCCCCCCCCCAAATTTTCAAAATCTACTGTCTATAATGTGTCTGAAAGGTTTCACACCAAAAAAATATAAAGGTTATACGTCATGACAGAAGTTCATAATCATAGATAGTTTATTTACAAAGTTTTGAAAATGTGTATCAATCTAAGTTTATGATACATGTATATCATTTTAAGTAGAAGGTCCAAATTCTGGTTGTCAACTTTAAACTAGTTATATTTTCAATGTTTAACATAAAAAATATATTTTTTTCAATTAATATGAACGGTCCCTTTAAATAAACATATACAATATTCTTCAATGAATTGTTCTCTTTTGAACAGTACTAAAACAACAAGAGATGATGTGTGATTATGTAATGTACAAGGTCTGGAAATACGCATGGTTACACTCAACCTCCGATCTCAACAGTCAGGAATCTGAGTTCCCTATGGCACATCAACAAGTTAAAATTTAAAACAAACAACTTATTTACAACAACAACAACAACAACAACAAAAAGCAAGTGAAAACGAAAGTATATTGTGATAAATACATGGATATAAAGTGAGATTGACTTGAGCATCTTCCAATATAAACAAACTAAGATCTTTGATCCCCTCCTCAATTTGATTGATATGTAACTGCTTTGTGAGGTGACATATCAAATCCGCAGCAGATCAAAGATCTGAATTTATTCAGACCAAATTCACTCCTTGTTATTTTGAAATTCATAGTTTCAAAACTTTGTCTAAATCCTGTCTTCATACGAATTTCAGGTCCATTGGATATAATGCTATGACTACATGTACACGCAAGTTCAAAGCCGTTTTAAGTCCAGTTTTGGCCCACAGTGAAAATTGCATATGGAAATAACAGCTCCACAAAGTGGGGTATATCCCATTGCAATGAATGTCTACAAGCTTTAGTCCCGTGGTAACCTTGACCTTTGGATCTCCAAATCAATAGGTTCTTTCTCTCTTGATAAGAAAGCTACAAGAGAAGTATCAGATCAATCGAGCAAGATATTTGTCATCTAGACTGACCACAAGCTTTTTTCTATGAAGTCCTGTAGTGAACTTGGCCTTTGTCCATTTAACTCCAAAATCGATAGGTTAATTTCTTCCTCTTTTGATAACAATTAAAGCTATAAGTGAAGTTAAGTTCAAACAATGTGTAGAGAATCTACAAGCTCAGAGTTACACACGCTTACACACATGTGAACATCCTCTCGCAATGATAATAAGGGTACATGCAATAATTATCCACAAAGTTTGTTTTCTAGATTTCTGAAAATATATATATGAGACCTAAATGCAAAATCTATCTTCAATAATATATATGATCGATTTGGATACAGTGCAAAGCCCTGCAAGTATGAATTTCACCATTTTGGTTTACAGTTAAACCTTAATTACCATGCATCTCATATAACTGATAGAGATAGGATTTTCAGGGATTTAGTGTGGTTTTGATTCACTGCTGTTGTCATTCTAAGTTCTACCAACGAATGTAAATTGTTTACTGTACGCATTGCTTCATGTAAGACTTCACTTAATAAGAGCCACACAGGTAAACATTGCAGTTAATATAGAGAGCTGATGCACATTTTGCAAACTAATACAAAAAGAAAGACTTTTGGCAGAAAAAAATAAATGTATCAGATAATTCATACATAAAAAAGCCAAATACAGTAAAACATGGTTATAGTGAATTCATGCTTACAGCTTTGATTCCATTCTCTGTAGTTTTAAAACATATTATGTTTTTGCTGGGTATAACAAATTATGTTTATAACAAACCAAAATCGTTCATCCCTAGCACCCACTATAACTGTGTTTTACCTGAATTGTTCATCCCCAGCACTTCACTATAAGCATGTTTTACTGTAATTGTTTGTCCCTAGCACTTCACTATAATAAGTGTGTTTTACTGTAATTGTTTGTCCCCAGCACTTCAATATATGTGTGTTTTACTGTAATTGTTTGTCCCCAGCATTCACTATAAAGCATGTTTTACTGTAATTGTTTGTCCCCAGCACTTCACTATAAGCATATTCTACTGTAATTGTTCGTTGCCAGCACTTCACTATAAGCAGGTTTTACTGTAATTCAATATATCAGAACAAAAATGCTATGTTCCTAGTATTATACATTAACTACATCTATGCAATAAAAAAATCTCAGAAAGAATAAATTTTTCTGTTGAACAAAATCTACATCAGATAATCAGAACATTAATTTTCCCCCATATAAAATAAAATATTCAACACTCAAATACATACAAGAGATTCTACATTCATCAAATCATTTCAAACCAGTGTAGAGAAACACAGAACGATAATCAGAGATCCATGTATTTGTGATGATAAAAACAAACAGTTATCTTAGAAAAATTAGTTTAAAAAAAATCAAGACTTTGAAAGTGAGACTCACAACTCATAGGAGACAAAGAAAATAATATCAGCAATTCCTTTCTTGCTTCCAATAAATTAAATGTGACCTAAAAAAAATCCTGCTGATACAATACCATACTACAGATTCTACACAATAAACATATTTTCAGTTTGTACTGTTCATAAACTTCCACGTGTCAGCTAACCTGGGAACTCCAGCATCAAAAGTTACGCTGGAGATGTTTACAACATACATACATGACAAAATGGCTTTCTTGAGAAGACGTTCCACGAATATTGAATCTTTGACTTAACACAAAAATGTATCAGATCCATTGTATATTGTTAAATCACCCTGCATCTACCAAACTTAATTTATACATGTAAATTTCCAATAATATGATGTAATATATAAATTGAATAATTTCTGCTGAATTTTTATGTGCACAGCATCTCGTCTAGATTATGATGAGTTGTAATTATAGTTTCCAGGGTTCTAGATCTTATAGTGCCATATATTCTGACAAAGAAATGTGTATCAAGAAAATGAAAGAAACAGACAGCTAAATGGGATGCATGTGAAAGGATGCATGTGAAAGTTTTCAGATTTTCTTGTAAAGTTTGCTAAGCAAAGATGGAGAAATACATTTTTACTACTTAGTATCAAATTTGAAAATTTAAGTATGACAGACAAATCACTGTAAAAGTATTTGTTTTTCAACTTTTCATAGTTTGAGAAAAATAAGCATGTTTAAGGACCTTTCCCTCCTCAGTTTGACACTTTAAAACAAAATGGTCATTTTGGGTAAAAAAAAAAAGTACAAACTCTGGTTCAAATTATCCACTATCCTTGATGACTGTAAAAATAGTGGCTTGGGGGTGTGTGGGGGTGGGGAGGGGGGTGTATGCATGGTTTACATAAGTTTCACAGAATTTTACACTCTGCAGTGGTTTGTGTTGCGGAATATTTAGTATAGATATCATCATATTAAGAATGTGTATCAAACCATAGAAATTCATTGGATTTAGTGGAAAAATGCAGTTTAAGTAAAAATTAATCAGGAAAAATTTAAACCCCTGAGAGATTTAAACTCATGACCTACAGATTGGTAGTCAATCGTGATGTCACTGATATTTATTTTTACCATTTATAATTTGAAAGAAAGTCGACCATTATATCGATGTAAATATTCATCCTTAAAAGAAACTAAAGAAAATTTTCCAAAATGAACAGAAGAAAAACAAAACAAGTTAGATAGCAATTACATTCAGAATGTCAAACACACACTACCTGCACATAAATTGCACACAATTACATTGTTATCAGGATCCTGAATAAGAGTCCAATGAAAGCCCAACTGATGTATCTAACCCCTACAGTCCCGGAATAAAGATAAGTCTATATTAAGACTATAAATCCCTGCTGTGGACCTGCTCCGACTGAATGGTCACGGAATATGGAATAGTCAGGAATCAACTGTTTCCTAGTGGTTCTTCAAAGGAAGAATTTTTTTTAAAAACAAAAACCCTGTACAATTCTTTGTAAAACACAATGTCATATGGAAATGCACATAGCTGAGAGCACATATTCTTCTCACTTCTGTTTATTATTAGAACAAAGAACACTCGACATTTTGATGTCCTTTTATGACTGATTTTATACATCTAAGTCTTTCTTGGACAACATATTGATGTGATGTACTCTCAGCTGTTCTGCAACGTAGCTCGACAGTAACACTGTAACAAAATTTATTCAATCATGCCCACTAAATTATTAAAAGACATGTATCTTCATAACAACATCTGAATGTCATCATCCTCCACTTCAGACGCTGAAATTGGCGTGTACGAAAACAACATGCGATTGCGGGACTTGGCCTGCTTTCTTTTCCTGACCTGCCAGATCACAACAACACTCACTATGACAACAAGAACCAGAACTCCTGCTGATATGATGCCTCCTACAAACAACCAATCAGTGCTTGTCTTACTCGGAACTTTGTGATGAATAATTTTGTCTAACGGAGAATCGGTGTCATTGTTGTCTTTTGGATTGAGTAGAGTGATATTCTCTGGTAATGGGATACACAAATCTCCAGAACAACAGCAAATTTCTACTTCCTGTCCACTTTCCTATAAAATATGATGAACATTACTTCATTTATTAACCGAATGATGTTTTGTTATGAACAAATAAATGACTTAACAATAAATTTAACAATAAGCTATTACAGAGTTTAAGGATATAGACAGGACAGTTAGCATAAAAAAAAGTTTGTCAATGAATTTTTTTCTCAAAATTGGTGAAATCTTAGTACATGTATAGAGGCCCTAAATTAAAATAAAATGTCAAAAAATCGTGTGGAGTAGGAAGTCACAAGCACAAATGACATGAAACAGTTACACCTCCTTCCTGGAAATAGTGTGACAACTGATTAATTGCGACATGACCCGGGCAGTCTGAAATTTAAACAATTTCGATACTCTTTCAGTACACGTCAGACTTTTGAGTTTCGACAAGATATGTCAAAACCTCATTTTCACTCTTTATTGTTACTGTCTAACAGTGAATAGACAGATAAACTTAATCTCTCCCCAAGTGGTGTTGCCCAAGGAATTCTTGAATTTGCTCGAAATTGACAACCTTCTGAGTGTGACATCACAATATTAACCTGACTATGATGTCATAGAGTACTTCACTAAGCGACAAATCATAGTATGCTATAGTGTCATAGTTAAACACACTCCTAACTGACAGATAAAGCTCAGACAGTCACTACTATGATGGGAAGCTCCTGATGTGCACCTTAGTCATGTGATGGGAGTCTAACCTTAACAATTCTTTCCAATTAATTGGCACAAAAAGAACAACTTTCATGGAGCAAGTAGTTTTTTTTTTTTTTTTTTTTTTACACCAGTGTACTTCCAATTTTTAAAACATTATAGGATTAAACGTTCTTTTTGAAGAATTTATCGATGTGTAAATTCCGGACATTTTGCTCACAAACTGAATAAAAGTGCGAAGCACTTTTATGTTAAGTTTGTGAGTAAAATGTCCGGAGTTTACACATCGATAAATTCTTCAAAAAGAAAGTTTGATTCTTATATTTCCAATTCATTCACTTTACTAACAATTCCAAAATTTGAATAGTTTCCCCGCACTATGTTATTTGTTTTCAGGTGTGTATGAATACATCGCGTTTTCGGATTTATTGATGTGTAAACTTTTGTTCAGCTTTATTTTCATCCAATCAAAACAATTGTAATAAATAACATTGGAATTATTTCTGAATAAATTTAATTAAAATCAAATACCGTTTGGTTGACACAGGCTGGTGTGGGACTTAATTCTTCACTTGTTATGTTGCACTGTTGTTTTATTCCACATTGTAACTTCTGGTTAAGAATACCTCCATCTTTGTATACGGTGAAACTCATACACAGGTCATCAGCAGAGGGGCATGTCTCTTTGTGTCCTGTTTTTAATTTTAACATAGAATAATTACATGTATGTAATAAATGTAACCGGCACAAAATGATTACATGTAAGTAATAAATGTAACCGGCACAAAATAATTACGTGTAAGTAATAAATGTAACCGGCATAAAATAATTACATGTACGTAATAAATGTAACCGGCACAAAATAATTACATGTTCATAATAAATGTAACCAGCATAAAATAATTACATGTACGTAATAAATGTAACCAGAATAAAATAATTATGTATTTGTAATAAATGTAATCGGCATAACATAATCATGTATTCGTAATAAATGTAACCGGCTAAAATAATTAAATGTGTAATAAATGTAACTGACATAAAATAATTACATGTACATGTATGTAATAAATGTAACCGGCATCAAAGAATTGTGAATTGATTAGCTACATTTAAAAAGAAATTCAGGCACGGAGATTCTGATAATTAATATTTCAAAATATGCCAAGATCAGTTGCTATGTTTGAATCTTAGTTAGATATAGATAGATTTTGAAAGATGGTGTACATGTATTATTCCTATCAATAATCTTCCAATCTGTCAATGTCACATAAATGAGGAGTATTCTGTAGATTTCATATTAAATGCCAGTACAATTTTATCATCAACATTAACATCAAAAGGTTCAAACCTTTTGATGTTAATGTTGAGGATAAAATTTTACTTTTATTTTGAACCATTTGAAAATAAAATACAGTATTGAAAGGTGTATATCTATTTACAATTCCAATCAATTATCTTTTGAAAAACAATGGAATTTGTGGAACAATATATTTGAACCCACTGAATAGTATATTTTTTATTGCATGTTTTGTATAAATTTATATTTGTTTGATACTATTATAGCAACCTCAATAATTATTTTTTGGGTATAATTTCAGTTAATTTTGATATGTATGAGTGAAGTACATGTATGAATGGTTGGTATGAGTGATTATTTATCCATTGTACATCTTACCTATAAAAGTATATAATATAATGCACTTAATTTCTATTTGTACAATGGACAATGCTAATAAAAAACAAAACAAAAACAAAACCCCCAAACATTAACATCAAAAAGCAAAAAAATCAACTGTCTATGTTTTATCAATAGTCAACATAGAGCTGAGGCTCTGCATGAGTAGGACGCATGATTTTACATAAAATTTGCATAATACAGTAAAACATGCTTATAGGATAAACAATTTTGATTCATTATATCCAATAAATTTACTATGATACATTTGAAAACAGCAACGAAGGAAAATCACTTCACTGTAAACATTATAAGTGTGTTCACTATAACCGTGTTTCACTGTAAGCATGCATTCATTATAAGTGTGTTCACTATAACCATGTTTCACTGTAAGCATGAATTCATTATAAGCTTGTTCACTATAACCGTGTTTCACTGTAAGCATGAATTCATTATAAGCAAGTTTACTGTAACCTTGGTTTACTGTAAACATGAATTCATTATAAGTGTGTTCACTATAACCGTGTTTCACTGTAAGAATGCATTCATTATAAGAGTGTTCACTATAACCATGTTTCACAGTATGCATGAATTCATTATAAGTATGTTCACTATAACTGTGTTTCACTGTAAGCATGAATTCATTATAAGCAAGTTTACTGTAACCTTGGTTTACTGTAAACATGAATTCATTATAAGTGTGTTCACTATAACCGTGTTTCACTGTAAGCATGCATTCATTATAAGTGTGTTCACTATAACCATGTTTCACTGTATGCATGAATTCATTATAAGTATGTTCACTATAACTGTGTTTCACTGTAAGCATGCATTCATTATAAGTGTGTTCACTATAACCATGTTTCACTGTAAGCATGGATTCATTATAAGTGTGTTCACTATAACCATGTTTCACTGTAAGCATGAATTCATTATAAGTGTGTTCACTATAACCGTGTTTCACTGTAAGCATGAATTTATTATACGCAAGTTTACTGTAACCTTGTTTTACTGTATAAGAAATTTACATTACAAAGTAGAAATATACACATACCTGTAGCCACCGATCCATTATACTGTATATTGTTACAAACTGGCTTTATGAGGTGAGCAATATTGGGATTTTTGTTGCAGTTATCTTCCTTACAGCATATAAGGATTGCCTCAGTGCCATTAACTGTTGTCTACAATAGTGCACGGTAAAATAGTATAAGCATTATGAAATATAAGTTTACTTCTATACTTATAAATCTGCTCAGCCTTACGAGAAAAGATAAATCGTCTCCTCATGAAGCATGTTCATGATAGAATTTTCTGAGATTTCATCTTTCTGTAAATAAAACTTTGAAACAATTACAGTAAGTATTGATATTTCGAGTAAACCGGTTTGTCTTCACTTTACAAAGTTAACTTTGAGATCTTACAATGTACATGATAGTATATTTCTCTAAACAAAATGTATGAACAGGATTTGTGGTCAATTTAATCTTTGACCTTAATATTTGATCTTTATCCTGACCTAGAATTAGACTCAACATTTCACATCTCATTTTGTTATATGATCTAAAAGGTAAACACAAACTTAAAGTTACAGACAGGTAAAAACAAAACAATACCCCCACCCCAATCTTTAATCTTGGAGATTGAAATTGCATGAACTAGAAATCGTTGAAGATGAGTCCTGGACTCATTGTTTAAAAGCAGCTTGGGTCCCCATTAAAATTTGATGAGTCCTTTGTACACATGAAATTTTAAAGGTAATCATTCATGACTTGGCCTCGGACAACTAATAATCCACACCAACAGAATTACTTCCTCGAATCTCCTATCATCACAACATAAACAGCATTTTAATTAAATCATTATTTTGATAAAATAGATCTATGCGTACTAATTTTGTTTGCCGATGATCTGTAAAACCAGGTACATAGCTACCAATGTTTACAAACTACGCTACTTTTGATTCCAATAAAAATGGCTAACGGAAAACAAACATTTATATTTGAATATTGATATGATTTGTAATAAATAAATAAATAAACGAGGAATAAAAATAAATAACTGCCAGAGGCAAAATGTTTTTCACTTTGCGTCTTATCTAATTATCTTTTTAATATCATACCTAATTGATTGACACAAAACAAACAAGTTGGGTTGGGACACTGAACTTTGTGGTATAATTTCGGTTCACTAGAACATAATGTTTTACCTAGATTTTTTCTTACTTTGAGTTTTGATTAATACAAATTATCAGGGCTTCTATAAGTAAAAATATGATTTTTACTTGAAGTTTGAGACGCGCCTGCGGAATACACCATTTCAGACAAACTTTTGTCCCAAATGAATTTTCTGCATCTTAAAAGGGACTGATTCACGATTTTCCCCAAAATTTTCTTTCTCACTTTTAATGATCAAAATATATTGTTTAATGTGTTTAAAAAAGTTCACATAAAAATTAAGGTGATACATTATTATAGAAGCTCATTTTAGAGAGTTTATTATTTGTTTTGTAAACAAAGATTGCGGTATGTTATTGTTTACGAAATTTTCAATAGAAATGGATATTGATCTAAGTTTATTATATCTTTCACATTTCAAGCATTTTTGGGGTAAATGTGTCATCTAAAAGTTAAAATTTGTGACTATGCAAAATTAAGATGCTTTATATTACAAAATCAATATTCCTCTTGTTTGTTTGTATACATAAAAAGACTTGAGTCTTTGTTTACATAACACAGATTTAAGGCTAAAATAAAGCTTTTATTCTTGCATTCAGAAGGTCAAAATTTGGCTGTCAATATTAAATGAGTTATCTTTTTAATGTTTACCATCAAAAATGAAAAAAATATTTTTATCAAAAATCGTGAACCAGTCCCTTTAAAAGCAGATTCTTGCATCTGTGACAACCCTGAACCCTGAATGGATATACAGTCAAACCTTGAACTTGATGGGACCAACAAAATTAAATCTTCGAGATACCTAAGGATTTGAGATATCGAAGGTAAAATACTTAAAGAAGTGGTTGGGATTTTTTAATCACTTGGGCATATCCATGGTATTCGAAATATCAGTGTTTGAGATACCAAAGCTCAATTTAATTCAACACAGTTCTGAAGCTGCAATATTGGGCTACAATGACACTGTGTAATGCACACAGGAAATTAACACACCTGCTCAGCATTTCCTGCTATGCTATCATTACAAAGTCCTAAGAAATCGCAGGAGACATTTCTGTGAGTCTTCCGTGCTGCAACAGGGTTCTTCTCAAAATTCAAAGTTGAGTTTTCATCATCACTGTATATAACCTCGTAGCAGAAGGTAACAGCTTCCTCCTCGCTGGTTTTATTTGTTGTGGTTTGATTGTCTGTTGTCACAGCGTTGTTTACTGCACATGACTGGTTTGTTATTGTTGTATCATGGCCACTCCAACAGTAAAGGACCTGTCCACTGCAACACATTAACATGACACTCAGTACACCTTATAAACATTTCCTGAGGCCATGCCACTTTGTAATCTAGTTCGTTGGATTCGCCACTTCGATTTGTAATAAATCCTAATTATAATATTATCAAAAAATAATATCCACCCACGTGTCCAAAAATATCCACATAATTTCCCCCCCGATTTTTTACAACAAGTGCACAAAAGGCCTTGATACACGTGGCTGACGAATGATAGGAGTGCGGTATCTCGAGAAATTAAGTTCTTAACAGTATAATACGGTGTTTCAATTTTTCTTGGGTGAAGAGATCGTTGATTAATTCACGTACATTTCTCTCTCACTATCATGCAATTTAATAAAGGTACTGATTTAATATGCAATCTCTCCATTCTTCTAAATTGTTTCCATAATCAAATGTGTCAGGCATTATCTCACATATATAGGGATTAAAATTAAGCCATATAATTATATACTCCTAAAAATAGTCATATCAATGAAAGGACAGACACGATGCATGCACTTGTAAAGCTTTTGTGGCTGACGTCATGTCCTTACTTCAGTCCACAGACTGCAATCAGTTAGTTTCTGATACATATATTGTAATGACACTTCTTTAATTACGAAGGAAATAAACAAATTTTACATAATAAAAACTTACCTCGTCAGATATGTCCCAAATAACGCTACGAAGACCAACAAGTAACAATTCATTTCAGTGAAATCGTTCATTGTTTTCTGTAAATCGAAACTAATTATTAATTAATTGATTCTCGTGCCCGAACCTTTACGTTGAAATAAATATTTGTTTTTTCATATACTTATAGGTGTAGCATTTCAGAGAATATTAGCTTTTCATGAATAGAGAAAAAATAAGTATCATGATATTTATAAAGAGTAATAGACGATATCAAAATATTGTTATCGGGATCGACATGCCGTAAAATATGGCGGGAAATGAAGAAAATGGGTTCTGTCTTTTCTGAAGCTGAATCATGCGTAAAGTGACGAAGAAGTAAAAGTGACTCCAAAATAGGAAGTTTAAAAACAATGTACGAGCAAAGTTGTTAAATTTCCCATCAATAATTTCATTGAAAATTTGAAAACTCAAGTTTATGGAGTTAAATAACTGAATCAGTTTTTAGCTCACCTGAACCGAAGGTTCAAGTGAGCTATTCTATTTTGTCCGGCGTCCGTCTATCAGTCTGCCCGTCTGTCTGTAAACTTTTCACATTTTCGACTTCTTCTCCAGAACCACTGGGCCAATTTCAACCAAACTGGGCCAAAAGCATCCTTGGGTGAAGGGCTTTCAAGTTTGTTCAAATGAAGGGCCATGTCCCTTTCAAAGGGGAGATAATTACAAAAATGCAAAAATAGGGTGGGGTCATTTAAAAATCTTCTTTTCAAGAACCACTGGGCCAGAAGAGCTGAAATTTACCTGAAAGCTTCCTGACATATTGCAGATTCAAGTTTGTTCAAATCATGGCCCCCGGTCGTTGGATGGGGCCACAAGAGGTGATCAAAGTTTTACATACAAATATATAGGGAAAAACTTTAAAAATCTTCTTCTCAAGAACCACTAAGCCAGAAAAGCTGAGATTTACATGAAAGCTTCCTGACATAATGCAGATTCAAGTTTGTTCAAATCATGGGCCCCTGGGGTTGGATGGGGCCACAATAGGGGATCAGAGTTTTACATACAAATATATAGGAAAAATCTTCTTCTCAAGAACCACTGAGTCAGAAAAGCTGATTTTTACATGAAAACTCTCTGACATAGTGCAGATTCAAGTTTGTTCAAATCATGGCCCCCGGGGGTAGGATGGGGCCACAAGCATTCTGATTAAAATAAGATCTTTGATCCGCTCCGTTATTGTTATGTCGCTATGTAGCGACATAACAATAACGGAGCGGATCAAAGATCTTATTTTAATCAGATTGGGGCCACAAGGGGGATCAAAGTTTTACATACAAGTATATAGTTAAAATCTTTTTATCAATAACCACTGAGTCAGAAAAGCTGATATTTACAAGAAAACTTTCTGACATAGTGCAGATTCAAGTTTGTTCAAATCATGGCCCTCGGGGGGGTAGGATGGGGCCACAAGTGGGGGGGAGGGTGTTCAAACTTTTACATACAAATATAGGAAAAAGCTTTAAAAATCTTCTTCTCAAGAACCATTGGGCCAAAGAAGTTGACATTTACATGAAAACTTTCTGACATAAGGTAGATTCAAGTTTGCAAAGGGTAGTTTGGGCCATAATAGGGACTAAGGTTTTACATGCAAATATATATGGAAAGTCTTCAGATATGGGCCAAGGTGACTCAGGTGAGCGATGTGGCCCATGGGCCCATGGGCCTCTTGTTTTTTTATACCCACACTTTCCATAGAAAATTAGCCTGGTCCATATGTCACACTTTTTTCTTCCTCATCAAACTCCTCTATTATTTTAAAAAGTAACCGATTAACCTTTGAAATATGATGTGTAAGAAGGTTTGGGAATGTTCATTTTACCCTGACCAGTGGAGGTATATCCCATGAATAACCTTTTAATTATCTAGAACTCTTACATTTGTAGTATATAGGAGAGAGGCTAGACCAGGAATCAAACCCGGGACCCCTGCATTACTAGTCAGGTGCTCTAACTACTGAGCTACCCAGGCCAATATCCACTGTCCGTATAGCCCTAACTACTACATTCCTCCCTCCTTAATTTGTCTTCACCCTCAAAGACAGTCACACCACCTAGGTTCTTTTCGCCTCTTTGAAGTGCAGGGATGGTGACCAGCACCAAATGTAGTATATGAAAGAGGAGAAAATCTTTGGCTGGATCGGGAATCTAACCCGGAAACCCTGAATTACATGTACTAGTCAGGTGCTCTAACCAGTGAGCTACCCAGGTTGATATATCCACAGTCTGTATAGTCCTAATTACTACACATTTTATGCAGTAGCCAAATCATCTTTTGGAGTTGATTCGTACATATATGTCCTTTAGATCATGCAGGGATTTTCCACCCTGTTGTAGGGGTCCGAAATTCGGCCCCATTCTCATGCAATGCAAAATAGTAGTATTTTTTCCCAATTTGTCTACAAAATTTCCCAATTAAAGTCAAATAAAAAATTGTCTTGTTTTGCAATTTATTGTCATGGGGAAAGTGGAATGATTCAAAGAAAGAGTTATCAAATGAAAAAAAATATTTATTGGTTTGACACAAGTTTCAATGGTTTTCAGTCAGCTAATCTGGAATATCCTTCACAGACAAGAATTTATGAAAGTCTGGACTTTCTTGACTGTTGACTAGAGAAGAACTGACTTGATGTTTGAGTTGAACAGCCTGATTTTGGAGTTCCAGATGTTCTTCAGTTGTAGGAATACTATTCTGACTATCACATCAGCAGGTGGGGGCATTCGTTTTGTGCTGATCCATCTAGTTTGTTGAGTAATGGCCTTGGAATTAGAAAATAAACGCAAACATCAGTTTCCCACTATTTTTTCATCATGCTTGCAGATATTCATTTGATATTTAGTACCTTGCTTTACCATGGCAAGTTAGAATTCTATCAAGTTCAAACTTTGTTCCAGTCCATTGAATCTGAGTTATGGCACTTGGACTTAGAAAATAAATGCATTTTTAGGCCCCTACCAACAAAGTCAAAGGGGACTCTAGGTCTGCACTCTGTTCATCTATCTGTCTGTCAGTCCTGCAAATTAGTTTTCTACACTTTTTAATCCCTTACTGACGAAGTTGAAGGGGACTTTATGTTTGCACTCCGGCCGTCTGTCCGTCAGTCCAGTTTTCTGCACTTTTTTCTTTGTTCTTCCAGATATTTATTTTATATTTGGTACGCTGCTTTGGCAATTAGTTACAGATCAAGTTCGAATTTCGTCTCGGCCCGTTGATTTTTCACTTAGTTATGGCCCTTGGAGTTAGAAAAATAGCTTGAGTTATCAGTTTTCCAGACTTTTTAGTTGTGCTTGCAGATATTCATTTGATATATTTGGTACATTGCTTTGCCATAACAAGTTACAGATCAAGTTTGCATTTGGTACCAGTCCGTTAATTTTTCATTAATTTATGGCCCTTGGACTTATAAAAATAGCATGAATTGTTAGTTTACATCCAAGTTTCTTATCTCTGTAGATAAGAGTACTACACTCATTAAAACTTCTAGCATAGTAATACAACAATATAGCTGAATTATTCATGATCATCTACATGTCACAGGTTATTGATTTGGTTAAAGACCTAAACCTAATTATAAATTTGTCTTTTTTCCTGGTCTAGTCTCTATACTCGAATAGTAGTTGATTTCCAACCATTCCTATCCTGGTTCCCCAATTTTCCCTTTTACCATAACCTGCATAATGAACTTTAAATATTGTTGTGGTACAGTAATTTTTGCAACCGGTAGGGGACTATGTATTGCCATGCAATACTTTCAGAATGCTTGGTTCTCTGTTCTTGCAGATTTCATATTTGGTACGTTAATTCGTCACTAAGTTATAGCCCTTGGACTTAGAAAAGTCACATGAATTATTAGTTATCCGGACTTTTTAGCTCACCTGAGCTGAAAGCGTAAGTGACCTTTTCTGATTGCCTGCTGTCTGTCTGTAAACTTATTACGTTTTCGACTTCTTCTCCAGAACCACTGGACCAATTTCAACCAAACATAGCAAAAAGCATCCTTGGGTGAAGGGCTTTCAAGTTTGTGATATTGAATTAATATTCTGGCATACCATAGTTTTGTAGCATAGAATCAGGGCTGTTTATGCCATGACTCCAGGGGCTAAATTAGGCAGAGTTTCGAAGTTTTGTCGGGGAATATTCTTCATTTCACATCATGGACAGGTTTACACCCCAATTGTTTTAGAATGAAGATACAATATGATTTTTAAATATAAACAGATGCCAAGATGAAGAAAATGCACAAATATGTTGTATTATATTTTGTAGGACTTGTGTACTTATGCAGTTTTGTATATTGCAGGTTTTTCATTGAGTATGAACATGATGTGTGTACTTAATATAGTTTGTATATTGCAGGCTTTTCATTGAGGATATGGGCATGATGTGTGTACTTAATATAGTTTTGTATATTGCAGGCTTTTCATTGAGGATATGGACATGATGTGTGTACTTAATATAGTTTTGTATATTGCAGGCTTTTCATTGAGGATATGGACATGATGTGTGTACTTAATATAGTTTTGTATATTGCAGGCTTTTCATTGAGGATATGGGCATGAAGTGTGTACTTAATATAGTGTTGTATATTGCAGGCTTTTCATTGAGGATATGGACATGATGTGTGTACTTAATATAGTTTTGTATATTGCAGGCTTTTCATTGAGGATATGGACATGATGTGTGTACTTAATATAGTTTTGTATATTGCAGGCTTTTCATTGAGGATATGGACATGATGTGTGTACTTAATATAGTTTTGTATATTGCAGGCTTTTCATTGAGGATATGGGCATGAAGTGTGTACTTAATATAGTTTTGTATATTGCAGGCTTTTCATTGAGGATATGGGCATGATGTGTGTACTTAATATAGTTTTGTATATTGCAGGCTTTTCATTGAGGATATGGGCATGAAGTGTGTACTTAATATAGTTTTGTATATTGCAGGCTTTTCATTGAGGATATGGACATGATGTGTGTACTTAATATAGTTTTGTATATTGCAGGCTTTTCATTGAGGATATGGACATGATGTGTGTACTTAATATAGTTTTGTATATTGCAGGCTTTTCATTGAGGATATGGACATGATGTGTGTACTTAATATAGTTTTGTATATTGCAGGATATGGACATGATGTTGTTCATTGAACCCTACATGTATGTTGTTAATCCTCATCAAGTCCTGAAAATGAAGGAGGAGATCATGAAAGGGATAAAAGCAGGTAGATGTCAGCAGGTGTCTAAATATTTTGTTTATGTAGTCTTGGCCATGTTGGCCTCATAATCCATAGGATGTATTTTATAACACCCAACACCCCCCCCCAAGGGAACATTTTTTTGTCTTAAGCTATCGCAAAGTATGTAAACTTAGTTTCTCCATGGTAATATATGCCAGAGGTCTTTGTTACCAAGCATGCATCCTTTATCTGTGCTCTTAGCATGCAAGGTGCACAACATCTTTTCCTGCACTGTAAAATGTGGTAATCAGTTTGATGTATGGAGATTAATGTTCATGAATGCAGTTTATGCTTCAATTTGACTTGGATTAATGCTTGACAGAGATCTTTTGCCTTAATTTGCAAGACACCTTGCTTTTTTATGTTTTGCTTTACAACTTGGACTTACACATTTTAAATCCTGTGTCAATCTGGGTTAGAATAGGTCCTCAGTACCCCTTGCTTGTTGTAAGAGGAGACTAAATGGGGCAGTCCTTCGGATGAGACTGCCAAAACCGAGGCCCCGTGTCACAGCAGGTGTGGCATGATAAAGATCCCTCCCTGCTCAAAGGCCGTAAGTGCCAAGCATATAGGCCTTAATTTTGTAGCCCTTCACCAGCAGTGGTGACGTCTCCATATGAGTGAAATATTATTGAGAGGGACATTAAACAATATTCAAACAAATACACATTTTAATATATATATATATAGAGAGAGAGAGAGAGAGAGAGAGAGAGAGAGAGAGAGAGAGAGAGAGAGAGAGAGATAAAGAAAAAAAGATGTGATTGCTGTTTCATAGTCATTCATAAGATTCCTCTACTGTAACTTGGACTTACAGAGTCGTTTGAAATTCAAATTATCCATTGTATAAAGAATATAAAGTTTCAGCATTGAAGCTTCTTTCTGATAAGACACTGTTATTATCTGATGTATGGCAGAATACATACAATATAGAAAACTGTATAATAATGTTAAAGCTGTCAATTTTAAAATATGCAAGCACCCTCGTGTACTCACAGGTCAGGATTTCTCACTGACAGAGTTTTTTTTAATTTCATGTAAATTTATCAGCAATAAGAGAAGCGGTGGTGATAGTAGACATGGAAATTTTGTCTCCCCATTCTGCTTCCTTTAAACTTGTCAATATTTATGAGATTCTTTTCAGTGTTATTTGATTCAGAGCCTTGTTGTGTTGATCACATATAGTCAAATTCATGACATCTTGTATCTATGTTCTTTGTCTGACAGTTAAACTGAAATTTTTAAACTCTATATTTGTAGTGTACACAGGGAAATCAAAATATCAGTGTCTTGAACTTAATTTTTCTTCAGCTTAAGGGTTATTGTCATTTACCTTATAAATGTAGAGACATCACTTTAACAGAGGAATGAAATCAATTTCTAAATTTTTAAGTTTGCTCTATGGAAAATTGATCAAACAGAACCAGAACATGTGTATTTCAAGGCTTAATGCATTTTATGTGTGAAATGGCTGGCTGAACAAATGGAAGTCAATTTGCCGTCAACAGGAAGGACATGGATTTAAATTTTTCTGTCTTTATTACTTCTCAACATCCACAGTTCCTAGACCACCAATGATCACCTGGATGACAAGAAATCAATGTCTCCTTTGTTTATTGGTTTATTGCTAGTTTCTCCCTTGAATTAGAATTTCTTCAGATAATTTGATTGTTGATTGTTCTTACAATGAGTACTAAGTAATATTGTACTGATTATTTTTAGCACAAAGTATGTTGATCATATTTTGATAGTTAAGATAAACCCGTGAACCCTCCACACATACTTCACAGGAAAACTCCCATTATTTGTCAATCTGTCTTTGTAACCAGTGCAAACAAATACCACCTGAACTGTTTTGATTACAAATATTTTTGTGGCAATTACCTTTTGCTTTAACACTTTGGCCATCGCATTAATACCAGCATATTGACAGCACTTGTTGTATCCTAACCATTTAAAAATCTGTGACAGAATGAAAGTGGGATTTAATTGGCACCCAATATTCGGACTGAACATCGTTTTCTCCTAGGTTAGTTTGTTTTCTCGGGAGATTATATTGCATTGCAGGTGTGATTTTATATTCGAAAAGGAATATACAAAGATTTGAACATTGGGAATGAAAGTGAAATTTTTGTGGAATTTACTCATAACTTATTTTCATGGATTTATTCTAAAAAAATAAAAAATAAGGTAAGATGAAAAATAAATCTCAAATCTTGTAATCATTTTGATATTTTAACATAAAAATATCTACATCTGAGCTATGAACTTTTTTTTGTAGTATAAATAGATTACATAAAATTTGTTTATTATGTATATTACTTATGTATTTAAGAATAGTTTCTTTAAAATAGTTTAATTGACATTTAAATAGTTTTGATGTCTTTTGGGGGAAAAAATCATTTTGGGGTAGTATAGATTTGAATTATTTTAATTTTTGAATGTTGAATTATTACATGTATAATTTTGTATGAATTGAACATTGTCTGAAAGGTTGTTGATAGACAACTTCAATTTCTGAGGATTAGAATAAATTTTTTACTTCTTTTTTCAAAACTTCAGTATAAATACGTGCAAGTCATTAATACTGTAAATTCCCTATTTTAAATGAGTACTTAATATTGTGAAAGACTAGCTATCATGAGAACATTAATTGGTAAGTGGTGTGTGAGTTGATGAGAAGTTTTTACATGTATTTCAGCAATCTAAAAATAAAAGTGAGTCATTTTAATTGTGAGTGGTTCTCACAAGAATGTCTCGATCGAGATACAGTGTCCGTGATTAATGACATCACAACTTCTCTTTAATCACTCGGTCAATTGATCTACACATTTTTGTGTCATTTCACCCAGACATTTCAGAATTTGATCAAATTGATAAGTTACAGTATCTGTGATTTTCTGTCGTAAATTTCTCGTTGTTAAGGAGGTATAGGAGGAATGCTACACCAGAGAAATTTGAGGATGAAAAGTGGAGGATATATGTACAACTGTATTTTGAAATTGAAAACTTTCAAATTTACTTTATTTAGTCAACAATGCAGTTTTAGTAGAAAGCAATCTTTAAATTATTGGCATTTTTGAGATCAATACAATGCTTTAGCTGCATGAGAAGTACAGAAAAATGTGTAATGATAATAAAAAGGTTATTTAATGAATATCAGGAAAATATTATGTGAACATGCTTCCCGACAATCAGTCAATAAACTATAAATAATCGGCTTCACTGATAAGGCGAATCACCCCGTGCTTCCATAGTTTTTACACCCCTATAATACAATCAAAAAGTCATTTACACAGTCTACTGTTATAGTGACTTTAACGTTATGAGTACTTCTTAGATAATCTGGCTGTAGACTTGAATTTTGTGATATTTGAGAAGTTATAAAATCTTTTCAATATACGAATACTACCTATAATATGGAGATTTTTATTTGTAATATTAAATATTATTGCATTCTCTTGGGTTACTTGGGTCACTCAGATGATAATTTTACATTTGTCACAAATTGTTCATTGTTAACTTTTGAATATTTTAAACTAATGAGAAACTTCAATACTCAAAGGATATTTGTCGGTGTCATTGCCTATTAAGAACCCTAAAAGTGGGATCAAAACTTAAAACAAAGTTGTGATTGTTTAAATTCCCTTTTTGTGGCTTAAAAGTGGAGTCTAAACTTTTTAAAAAAGAATATTGAAATCTTTTAAAATCCTCCTTCGAACCTTAAAGATGGTGCCACACGTACATAACTACCATACACACACAGCATCTAGTTCATTAATCTTGTATAAACTCTTAAATTTGATTTTATTGTGTGATGCTCAAGTGACCATTTTGGATTATAGGCCTTTTGATTGGAGTCAATAAGAATAGACTTGTTTGGGGTAAAGTTTGGTTGTTTTACATCCCATCGAGAATTTTTCACTCATTGAGACGTCACCAGCTGTAGGTGAAGTACCACAAATTTAGATCTATACTTAGCGCTCAGGGACGTAGCAGTGAGGGTTCTTTATCGTGGCAACGCCTGCCACGACACGGAACTTCCGTTTTTATAATGTCATATCCGAAACATCTGTGATTCTTGCTTCAAGCGTTTGGCGAAGGAGCAATCACTACCTATGTTTACGTCTTAGGTTTGGCATGGCTATGACACGAGTGGGGCTTGAACTCACAACCTCTTGGTTGCGAAGCGAATGCTCTACCACTGAGCTACCACGATTGATGAGTTTGGAGTTAATTGACTTGTTTGAGGTCTTCACAGATAAACCTCATTTATCATATTTATCAGTGGATATGATATTTATGTTTGTGTATTGATAACTATGAAACTAAATGAAGACTTCTTCCTGTTTGATTTTTTTCAGAATGCATTCATTGCATGTATAGAAAATTGCTTTTAGATTGTGATATGACTGAATCATGTTATGAAAAGTTGTTCAGCTGTGAAAATGATAAGGCATTTGTATGCACAAGATTTCTTTTTAACCCTGCAAAAATTTATGTGTGAATGGATTATAAATTAAAATGCATGTCAATTTCATACTGCATAATATGTCCAGACACATTTAAGAGGATTACATATTTTAATGTGGACCGCATTGTTGGAAATCTTTTTTGTGTTAAATATAGATTGACAGTATTTACATTCATGTATGTTTCAATGCTGTAAAGAACAGAACATATCTTGTTGAATTGATTGAAAAGTACTTGGCAGTGGTGTGATATTGAGATTAATTGGTCAGGATATTAATATGTTTAAAAAAAATACCGAACAGATCAATAGAAATGACTGTGGAAGGTCTCTCCTACATTTTCTGGTCGTTAGATCTGTGTCTGTCTTCAATGTCAAACACTTCTTCATGATTGTGTTGTATCGTGAAGTCAATGATAACAGTTATGATACTCCTTCAGTTAAAGATCAATTGAAACTTTAAAGTGATTGAATTTAGAAGTGTTGAAATATCGCTACCAGGAAGAGACATTTAATCAAATCCCAGGGAGAAAATATACGCTTGTAGTTTGTTTATCGTTGTTGTTATCATGGCTTCAAACTGTTAATTCTACTTGAAGTGAAAAAAGGAGAGATGGAAATCATTTTTGCATATCTAACCTTTTTTGTTGTCTTGACTAAGGGGGGATATTGTCAGTCAGTCGGGGTGTTGGTCAGTCAGTTGGTAGACTAAGTGTTGTACCCTTTGCTTACAGCCATTGGGCAAACTTTATTTGCACACTGGTCTATTTAAGGAGTAAATGACCTCTATTGATTTTTTGGCCACAAGGTCAAAGGTCAAGTGATGGACATCAAACTAAGCTGGTTCTCCTTAAGAAGTAGATGTACTTATATGATTTTTAAATTACAATGTCAAAGGTCAAACTAAATCTGGACATTAAAAAATATTGTCTGCTCAATATATTGTGAACATTTTCCTTGACAGACATCTTGTACCCCCTAAAGAGTAGATGACACCTACTGATTTTCAAGTTGCAAGGTCAAATGTCATAACCAAATTGATTGGTTATTTAAAAATGTCTGCTCTGACAGTATCTTAGTATTGTGGTTGCCCCTGACTAGTAGATTATAGATAACTCATATTTGTTTTACTATCATTATATTCTAAAGTTAAAATATTGCCACAGGGAGACATACATTTACTGTTATATTTACATTTCCAATGTTTTTGCATTTGATATCCTTTCAAATTGTAATGAGAGCCATTTCCTCATGAATGTTTTGCAGTTTTGAACAATTCGTGTATGAATCTTCATAAATGTAATACATGTACATCTATTTCAAATGACTGGGAATTTCAACAGAAATGTAAAATATAAGAAAAATCTTCATCTTTGAAAATACATGACGGTGTGAACTGCAACACTTATACTGGCCATTAATGGACTATACATGAAGTATGCTAGCTGGCGTGAATTTTGTGTGGAAAATAAAGATTCGTAACCTCAGATGACTGACGTTTTCAAATTAAAATCTATAAAGTTATGAAAAACATAACTTTGACCTATCCTGCTGATGGTTCTTGAGTATATGCAAACAAATATATGCACCATGTATACATTTAGTCCCAAATATATGTAGACATACTGTATACCCTAGCAATTAATGCACTTCATTCCCCCCACCCCACTCAAAAACCACTGTATTGCTTCTCTAGTTTGGTTGTATCATTTCATTATTACTTTGAGTAAAATGAATTATGCACAATGAATAAGATCGATGATTGTTTAATAATTAACGTGTATTAGGGTACATCAATTTATATAACACAATACCGCATCATCAGTAACGCGTGTATCAATATTACATCGTCAATGTGATATCATAATACAGTTGTTATAAGTTATACTTGTCAGCAGTCGACATGTTAACCCACTGAGCTACTCAGCGAGGCAGATTTAAAAGAAATATACATGTATTGCTGACACTCATACTTTCATTCGTGTTTCAATAGAAGTCGGCCATTATGACGACATGTGTTACACATCCTTAATCTGGGATGATTCTGAGAGCATCATTACTCTAAGTGTTTTTATATGGTGTAACATATCGTCGCAATGGCTACCATACAGTAAATACTCATAATTCTCCTGATAATTAAATCCTCTGTTTTCTAAATGTTTATGACAACAAAATTCGTAGTTGATAGAACTCAGTTTAAGGTGATGCTGCATGTTATTTAGGCTAATAAGTTACTTTTTATGGCATGCAACAACTTGAGATTACTTGAAAATATATTTATAGAATCTTATAAGGTATAATTAATGAGGAGGAAGAATACGTACACCTTATGATTTTCGGATTTATCAGTTTTGTTGTTAATTGAAGCTATGAGACTTTCAATTATTCATTGTTTTGTCAGTTTTCTAGATTATGATATCATATTTCATAGTTAGTAAAAGTGAACAGGTGCATGCAATATATAACCAGGTCTTCTATTCAGACTATTGCTAAATAACAATACCCAAAGCTAAAACAGATCACTTAAATTATTTCTCTAACTTTTGTAAAGTACGTATTAGACGAGGAACGTCTACAACTAAATCTAAGTCTATGAGTAGATGTGCAAATACACATGTAATCACATATAATTAAGTTAATTCATTTTAATTAGCTGTTCATTTTGTCATATTTAGTTAGTTGTGTAACTTAATTGTGGTCCATTTTGTTTATATTGACTTATTCATATATAACCAACATGTTTGGTGATATCAATATTGATTTAAACAATTGAATCGAATTTCCAACCGAAAACTTTTTAAAGTTATGAAATTGTGCATGTACGTTGAAATACATGTATTGGGAGGTACGTTGTAAAAAGATATTTCTTACTTTGTAAATGCTTAGCAGGAGGTATAACACTTAACAAAAAAGTTTATTTCATATTAACTCAAATAACTCGCCTCCATAATGACTATGTGTATTAACAAACAAGACTTGTCAATTTGATTGCTTTAGCACGCTACACTTAATGGTCAAATACCACTACATGGACAGCAAATAGTCGTAATTTTCTTGTGGAAAGTTAATAGACATTCAATGGAGGATTTAAATTTGAGGGGAAAATAGAAATGGAATTTGACACACGTACATTATCATTTGATCAGTACAAAACTAAATTGTATTGAGTTGCCCCGAAGGCTTGTAGAATTTTCAAAACAAATTCTATTGAACTACCATTTTATCTGTATTTTATGAGGAAACAACATTTCAGTTTGGACAGACTCTGAATAAACGAATTTAATCGGGCATATTTGATGAATTAAAAGTTTAAAAAATATGGTTAAAGGGGGTCATATTCAGGATAGAAGAAAAGGTGATTATTAAGTCTGTACCCCATACCTGATGTGAATTTCGAACATGTTTAAGCGAGATAATGTGTTGCTGTGTAAATTGATTTTAGAATATGCAGCAGGGTTTAAACCAGTACTCAAGTACCAGAATGTTTCTCAAAATATCCTACTACAAACTTTTATTGTTTTATTAGTTAGTCTTTAAACTTCTGTTTATGATTCATGACATTAGGATGAGCACATTAAACTTAATACTGCTTAAAAGTAGGAAGATAAACTTTAACTACAACTATAGCCATACATCTGTGCTTACATCTGCAACTGTAGAATTATATAGCTCTCTAGGGAAAAATACAGGGGATGTATCCCTCTAGAATGTCCAGATCGAGTTTTCTCTCTGAGATCTCGGTCCTGTAGCTGTGTCTACTTGCATGTCACAACATCATACATTTATATGCAATACTTTTATTAAAATGTACGAAATGTGCAATCACCTCAAACGCTACAAAGTTTTAAAATCACATATTTATGTAATGTTGGATTATCAATTATGGCCGGAGTAAAGGTTTTGAACAGAATGTCAAGGTTTTTACACACTTATACATAGAAGTGCTGGGGACATACAATTTTGAACTGTTATAAATGTAATTCATGATATCCAATGAGTTCATGATATATTTAAAATTATTGGGAATGAAAATCACTTCGCTGTAAGCATGAATTAATTCATTATAAGTGTGTTTGCTGTAACTGTGTTTTACTGTAAGTGTGCATTCATTATAAATGTGTTTGCTGTAACTGTGTTTCACTGTAAGCGTGTATTCATTATAAGTGTGTTTGTTGTAACCATGTTTTACTGTAAGTGTGTATTCATTATAAGTGTGTTTGCTGTAACTGTGTTTCACTGTAAGCGTGTATTCATTATAAGTGTGTTTGCTGTAACTGTGTTTTACTGTAAGTATGTATTCATTATAAGTGTGTTTGCTGTAAATGTGTTTCACTGTAAGTGTGTATTCATTATAAGTGTGTTTGCTGTAACTGTGTTTCACTGTAAGTGTGTATTCATTATAAGTGTGTTTGCTGTAACTGTGTTTTACTGTAAGCATGTATTCATTATAAGTGTGTTTGCTGTAACTGTTTCACAGCAAGCATGTATTCATTATAAGTGTGTTTGTTATAACTGTGTTTTACTGTAAGTGTGCATTCATTATAAGTGTGTTTGCTGTAACTGTGTTTTACTGTAAGCGTGTATTCATTATAAGTGTGTTTGCTGTAACTGTGTTTCACTGTAAGTGTGTATTCATTATAAGTGTGTTTGCTGTAACTGTGTTTCACTGTAAGTGTGTATTCATTATAAGTGTGTTTGCTGTAACTGTGTTTCACTGTAAGTGTGTATTCATTATAAGTGTGTTTGCTGTAACTGTGTTTCACTGTAAGTGTGTATTCATTATAAGTGTGTTTGCTGTAACTGTGTTTCACTGTAAGTGTGTATTCATTATAAGTGTGTTTGCTGTAACTGTGTTTCACTGTAAGTGTGTATTCATTATAAGTGTGTTTGCTGTAACTGTGTTTTACTGTAAGTGTGCATTCATTATAAGTGTGTTTGCTGTAACTGTGTTTCACTGTAAGCGTGTATTCATTATAAGTGTGTTTGCTGTAACTGTGTTTCACTGTAAGTGTGTATTCATTATAAGTGTGTTTGCTGTAACTGTGTTTTACTGTAAGTGTGTATTCATTATAAGTGTGTTTGCTGTAACCGTGTTTTACTGTAAGCGTGTATTCATTATAAGTGTGTTTGCTGTAACTGTTTCACTGTAAGCGTGTATTCATTATATGTGTGTTTGCTGTAACTGTGTTTCACTGTAAGTGTGCATTCATTATAAGTGTGTTTGCTGTAACTGTTTCACTGTAAGTGTGAATTCATTATAAGTGTGTTAGCTGTAACTGTGTTTTACTGTAAGTGTGAATTCATTATAAGTGTGTTTGCTGTAACTGTGTTTTACTGTATAAACAAAGGAAGCAAGCGGTGAAATGCTGTCATTGTTTATTTATCTCCCATAGGACAAAAATCCTAGAGATTTATTTCTTTTATAATTTAATCTATAGATTTAAAGATTGTGTACAATCAAGTACAACATGTATTAATGTAAAGTCAAATATCCAAGTTTTTAGAAATATTATTAATTTCATCACAAACCTTTACACAGGTTGAGAAAATTTACCTGACATAAAGTGTATAATTTATTTCAGTAGGCCTAAAATTATTTTGAACAGTTTTAAATTGCAGAAAAATTGTCTTATGGCCTTCCATTTAATTTGTGCCTGGTCCAAAACTTCTTTGTGGAACATTGTCTATGCCAAGGTAATTTGGCCGGGTTGTGGGTAAAAGAGAGTTTTAAATATATCATGTACATGTAGATGTGTGGGCCTCAGCCCTGTATAAATGAAAACTCATACTTGGCAACATGTCATTGTGTCTTAACCCTGACTTAAATTCTTTTAGCAAATTTCAAAGTTGCTGGTAAAAAACGAAAAGTGAATTAAAAAAAATATTCAGTTCCAATAGGCCATAACATCATGATGGAGACATACTTGAAGTGCATACTAATTATAAACTAGGTAAATTTTTATAACTAGGGTGAATCATTTAGGTCAAATGGACATGGACAACGTGAAAGCTGGAAATATTTCTTCCATGCCATAACCTTGTAATGAATAGACAGTAGAAACTTATATTAGGCATTAAGGTTGCCTGTGACCATAAACAGTGTGTTGTGACCTTGAACCAAGGTCATTCGGTAAAGATCAAGGTTACATATAGATTAGTTTGCCTAGGCCATGATTTTGAATTCCAAGATCCAAGGAATGCTGCAGTCATTATTCTGCACACCATGCTTGCACTTCATGTTTTGCAAATGCAACAATAAAGTCGATAACTGATTATTCAATTTTATAATCATGCAAAACAAATTTATAAATGACTGAAGAACATTTGTCATTTATTAATAATAATCCAGCTTTTATATGTTATTACCCATTTCATATTTAAGGGAAATTTTTGAGAATTCAATCATGAACTTCCTCCAGGGGAGGGGAGGGGGACATTCTCCGAACATAATATCTAAAAATAGGCGCATCAATTGATTGATTACTGAATCTTGTCTATATTGCAAGAATTTGATAATTGTAGAAAAATACTTAGAATATACATGTATAAAATGATTTTTGTTAAAATTCCCATACATTTTAATGTAGTTTCTACATTTCAAGGGGAATTTTTACTTGTGGAAGGGGAAATATTCATTTGTTTTCAGAGGGGGAAAGGTACCCTTTACCAGTAGTAAAAAGAATCTCAATAAATCCCTGATAATAAATCATCTGCATTCATGTAAACAAACATGTCAATACGCAGAAAAGTTAACCCTCTTCCATGTACATGTATGTGTAGTCTTGAACTTTGCATTCAAAGCATGCAGTTTGATATAATCATTCAACCAGTTGAAATATTTTTCAAAATAGATCTAGTATACCCTACCATCTCACCTATTTCGTCAGCCAACCCCCCCCCCCCCCCCCCCCAAAAAAAAACAACCCAAAAACATGTAGGCCTTGTCTGTTTCAGAATCTGGCCTAATTTGTAGCTGTATAGGTAAATGATCAGCTGTATATTTCTGCTCTAAAGCAGAATAGAAAGAAAGTTCTCGTTTTTGTGTATGATACAAGATAATCTCCTCGGTCACAAAATGTTATTCGAAACATTTCTCGACCTCAGAGGTTATCCTTCAACATACACAAAAATGCTATCTTTATTTCTTAAACAGAAAACATTAGAAGTCAGAACTATATATTGTGAGAAAATGTTAACTTTTACTTTTCAAAGATTAATACTTCTGGTTGCCATCATTTTCTGATTAATTTGTTTTTCATCGTATGAAATTCAGGTGACCATTCAGGCCTATGGAACTCTTGTATCATTAGAGTGATCCTGGGATACATTCAATGATATATTTCAGATCGGTGTAAGTGCAGCAGACAGCTGTTGAGAAGGAGATGGTTGCCTATGGTTACCTGTCCCTCGTCCTGTTGATGGGTGCGGTGGAAGCGACATGGATGGGGGCTAGTTATTGGAATGAAAGATATGGTACTCTGGGCATCAATTATGCCAGTAAGTAAATACAATAGACAGAACATACCTGGACTAATTATGTACGTGCTTGCACTCCGTGACATTACATACACATACTTGACTATTGGCACAGTCAAACAAGGACTAACTCTTTCTGATGAGAAGTGACTCTTTGTGGCTCGAACTTCTATCTGCGGAAGTTCTTGATATCCTGTCTTGATTTTTTCACTATGTGAATAAGGATTCAATTGAAACAACTAGGGTATCATTAGATTTCTTAAACGAATTCTTCGAATTTACAAAACTGTTGGAAAAAGTCTGTAGTCACAACTAATTTAGGAGAATTACATCAAATGTTGTGGCTTATGATTTGATCTTATTATTTTTAGTTAGTTGTGACTAAATTAAGATAATTCTAGAATCAAATAATACACTACTTTTCAGCTTAGAATGATACAATAACACCCCCCCCCCTCCACGCACACAACAGAACAAACCACATACCCCAAGTATACATTCTGATTAATGCATCAATCAAGTATTTATTATCTACTTCACAAAGTTCTCTATGCCTGCAGCTATTGGTCATAGTTTAATGACTGAAAAAATCTACAATATCTGTAAAACCTTTTCTATTTATAGGCTTTAGGTAATACATATGTATATTCCCACTCATATCTACAATATCTGTAAAACCTTTTCTATTTATAGGCTTTAGGTAATACATATGTATATTCCCACTCATATGGAATATGGAATAAGTTTTGTTATTATGCGACTTTGTTATGGATGTTGTATGTTAAAGAAATGATTTTTATCACAGACCCTCTTGTCTGGAAATATTTAGCACAGAATCTTTGAGTACAGCCAGAAGGACAAAAGAGGTTGTTTATGTTGTTTTGAGATGGTTTGCTCTGATAATTGATGCAACAATATAAAATATTCAGGTAAAGCTATCGATTTTGTCACTAAGGGTAGGCTGTGCTGTGAAGTTGGAAACCGGGAATGTATTGGGATTTAAACATCAAGCACCAAGAAAGAGTGCAACTAACATTAGACTGTGATCGTAAACTCCACCGAGATAAAAATTGAAAGAGTGCAAAGACTACTTAAGAAACCGGAATGTCTTCAAAGCACTAATGTGTCACACGCATAAGCACTGCATGAACAGAACTAATCAAGCGGTTCTACTAATTGGAATTTTCACCGTTTTCATTATTAAATTTATGATATAATATATAGACACCTTTACATGATGCATAAAAAGCTTGATAGCCTTATAAGTTAATTATGGTCTATTGTCCATTGACGCTTAATATGTAGATTGCTCCATTTTTTCTCCCTGGGGGCCATCAATCATTGCCCTGTAAGCTGTTTAATTGATCCATATTTATGACAGTTTTGTTGGCTCCCTTCCACAATGTTACTCAATTTTTTTTTAAATGATATATATTTCATTTTTAGCTCACTTGAGCTGAAAGTTCAAGTGAGCTTTTGTCTGTCATCTGTCTGTCTGTCAGTTAACTTTTCACATTATTGTCTTTTTCTCCAGAACCACTGGGCCAATATTTCAAACAAACTTGGGTGATGGGGGATCATGTTTGTTTGATTGAAGGTCCATGAATCCTTGCAAAGGGAGATAATCAATATTTAAAGATCTTCTTGAGAACCACTGGACCAGAAAAGTTGAAATTAATTAAATCTTGGCCCTCAGAGGTAGAATGGTGCCACGATGGGTGATCTTGCTAACAAGTCTTCTTTTAAAGAACGACTGAAAAATTGAAAATTACATGACAAGTTTAAATTCTGACATTGAGTATAGATTCAAGTTTATTCAAATTATGACCCCCAGGATTCAAATCATGACCCCCAGGGGTAGGGTGGGGCCACAATAGAGGATCAAAGTATATAGGAAAAATATTGTAGAATCTTCTTCTCAAGAACAGTAAGACCACGGTTAGTCATGTTAATATGCAAGCCTCCTTAAATAGTGCAGATTCAAGTTTGTTCAACTTTTGGCCCTCTGAAGTGGAGTGGGGCAATAATAGAGGATCAGAGTATTACCTGGGGATGTATAGGGAAAAATCTCTAAAAATCCTCATTTCGACAGTAGTAAGGCCATGATTAATTGTATGGATATGCAAGTATATCTCTAGGTTTTTCAGATTTAAGTTTGATCAATTCAGGGACATTGGGGTAGGGTGAGGCTACAATATGAAATCAAAGCTTTTATGGGAATATACAAGAAATTGATTTAAACTTCTTCTTTTCAAGAGTAGCTAGGCCACATTAAATCAAATTTAAATGCAAATGTTCCCAAGTTGTGTTGATTCAATTTTTTTAATGCCCTTACAGCTATAGTTGCAGGGATCGACATTAATGGTTGTGACCAATTGCCCAAGGCAATTAAAAAACCAGTTCGAACAAGTGAAACTCAATATACACTTGCCCGATGGGGCAAGTGATTTTTTCAGTAGGAAATGTGATTATTATAATAATTGTGTTAAGCTTGATGAATATCAAGCTTTAGAAAGTAAAGTCCAACTCCATATAGTGTTTTCTTTAACGAATCGTCAGATTATAATGAAGGCCCATTCTAGTAGATCGTACTGTATCACCACTTGACAGAGAGAGATAATTAAAATTACTGGTTGACAGGCTTATTAGAATCTAAAATATTTTGGACAACTAAGTTTTTCATTTGGACAAGTAAAACTCGGAGTCTACTTGCTCGAAGGGCAAGTGAGATGAAAAGTTCATGTCTATCCTTGAGTTGTTTTGTCTTGTCTGTCTGTCTGTCTGAAATACTGACCTTGCTCATAACTTTTGAATGGTGATTGAAAAGGCTCTCATATTTCGTATGTACATTTCTTGTGACAAGATCTTTGAACAACAGCAGGGTCTAGGTGACACAGGTGAGTAATGTGACCTATGGCCTCTTGTCTGTGTTTTTTCATTACTAACAATTTTTGATTTCAAATGTTGGAATTTTTTGAAACTGTTTATTTTTGATACATTTATGATGATAAACACATAATATTGTTTAGTACGTTTTACACTGATCTATTGATAAACATTGACAACTACATCGTATTTACTCGGCACTTTTTAGAGGAAAGATGTTTCAAAAAAATTATCTAAATGGAGCAAAGTTGTTTCTTTTGACTTCTAATCAGCTGGAAATACTTGATGTAAACTCGCTGCTATAAAAACTCATACAATTCAACATTGGAAACAGAGTAAATCATGAATGAAAATGTTGCATCTCCATTAATGACACTTCAGAATCAGCGGTTCCACTACAGGACTGTAATTTTGTGTACTAGCATTTTTATTTTAAGAAATATATAATTTAAATTTCGATCAACAAATGCCCTTGTACATGGTTTAACGAGCTACATATTATACAGTTACGCCTGTTGTCCGTTATCTGTCCGTCTGTCTGTAAACTTTTTACATTTTCGACTTTTTCTTTAGAACCACTGGGCCAATTTCAACCAAACTTAACCAAAAGCATCCTTGTGTAAAAGGCTTTCAAGTTTTTTTCAATTGAAGGGCCATGTCCCTTTCAAAGGGGCGATAATCACAAAAATGTAAAAATAGGGTGGGGTCCTTTAAAAAATTTCTTCTCAAGAACCACTGGGTCAGAAAAGCTGTAATTTACAGGAAAACTTCCTGACATAGTGCAGAATCGAAATTGTTCAAATCATGGCCCTCGGGGGGTAGGATGGGGCCACAAGGAAAAATCTTCTTCTCAAGAACCACTGAGCCAGAAAAGCTGAGATTTACATGAAAGCTTCCTGACATCGTGCAGATTTAAGTTTGTTCAAATCATCCCCCCCCTGGGGTATGATGGGACTACAATAGGGGATCAAAGTTTTACATACAAATATGTAAGGAAAATCTTTAAAAATCTTCTTCTCAAGAACCACTGAGCCAGAAAAGCTGAGATTTACATGAAAGCTTCCTGACATAGTGCAGATTTAAGTTTGTTCAAATCATGGTCTTCGGGGGTAAGATGAGGCGACAAATGGGGATCAAAGTTTTACATACAAATGTATAGGGAAAATCATTAAAAATCTTCTGAAAAATCACTGGGCCAGAAAAGTTTACATTCACACGAAAGCTTCCTGACATAGTCCAGATTCAATTTTGAAAAAACCATGGCCCCTGAGAGTAGGTTGGGTTCACAATAGGGAACAAAGTTTTACATGTAAATATATAGGAAAAATCTTTAAATATGAGCCAAGGTGACTCAGGTGAGCGATGTGGCCCATGGGCCTCTTGTTTTAAGTATCTAAACTTAAAAATATTTCAAAATCATATAATTTAAAAGAAAATCCTGACATTTCTGAGTTTAAAGGTGAAACTTATATTTAAAAGCCGTTCTATATGAATTGCAGAACATGTAATGGGTTGCTATATATTTTAATGTGAACTAGAAGTCACATGTATGTTTTAATTTATTTTCATCCACTTTAAAATGATGACATTTTTAGATAAATTATTTGGTAAATCTTTAATTGTGGCAAAAAAACTCCCCATCTGCATTAACGATTAAACATTTTTAACTTCTTCTTGATAACTATCAGTCCAATTCTTTTCAAATTTGGTATGATTCAGAAGCATCTTTGGAACGAGGGGGACATAAATTGTAAATTTCAGGATTCCTGCACCCCTGGGGCCTTAGGGGCGGGACAAAAACTGCCCAAAATTGACCAATTTTCAAAAATCTTTTTCAATCTCTACAACCGTACGTTTAAGAAAAACTAAATACCTAGTGATGTAGAGCAGGAAAGCCTTCACCAAAATTGTAAATTTCATAATCCCCATGGTAGAGGTTCTGACCCCATGGCGGGACCAAACTTACTATATAGTGTTTATATGATTGTAAAACACAAATAACATCTTTAGTGTTATTGATACTAAATTGATATAGCAGGTAGTCCTTTACCAAAATTGTAAATTTGATGATCCCCGGGGTAGGGGTTCTGACCCCTGGGTGGGTCCAAACTTATATACAGTATTTATCTGTAAGTTTGCTGATACTGTATAAAATCTAAATGCATACTTAGGAATAGCAGGAAAGGATGTACAAAAAATGGGAATTTTACACATCTTGTTTTATACTGTTGCTCAGGCCAACATTAGAATTTAGCTTAGATATTCAGAACAGATTTTTTTTTTAGATTTCATAGCCCTTGGGAGTAGTGATACTTTCTCACTAGTACTCAGGTGAAAGATAAGGCCTATGGGCCTCTTGTTCTCTTTTTTTCACAATGTTGCTCATATCTAAAAGGTGCAGAAAAAATCTGAAAAGCCGAGTTTAAAATATCAAAGCCAATCAGTTCATTTCCATCTTAAGCCAAAGCATTCTGTTCTTGACCTAGACTGTTTGTCCTCCATCTTCAAGCATTCCATTTTAGACAGTATCCATTGTGTTCTCGTCAAGAACCATTCTGTTCAAACTTTACAGCTTTCATTCCCCAATCAAACCGTCTGTTCCCAAACCGTTCAGCGATCATTGACCATATTCCACAGGTGTAATAGTTAGCTCATAAAGACTAGAGAAATATTTGAATTTCTTTCCAGCAACGAACTCATTTGAGGGACTGTGGAGTGATATCGCTACAATAATAGACCATTACTTCCTGTCGTCTGGGTCCGACAGTGGTCGGGAATGCAGTGGGGGGTGTAACTGTGATGAGACGAAGCGCATTGTCACTGGATGCAGTGGTTCAACAGTGTAAGTAGCGATCAGGAAGTCACAGTGTGCAGCAGTTCAACAGTGCAAGTAGTGATCAGGAAGTCAGTTTGCAGCAGTTCAATAGTGTAAGTAGCAATCTGGCAGTTCAACAGTGTAAGTAGTGATCAGGAAGTCACAGAGTGCAGCAGTTCGACAGTGTAAGTTGTGATCAGGAAGTCACAGTGTGCAGCTGTTCAACAGTGTAAGTAGTGATAAGGAAGTCACAGTGTGTAGCAGTTCAACAGTGTAAGTAGCGATCAGGAAGTCACAGTGTGCAGCAGTTCAACAGTGTAAGTTGTGATCAGGAAGTCACAGTGTGCAGCTGTTCAACAGTGTAAGTAGTGATCAGGAAGTTGCAGGGTGCAGCAGTTCAACAGTGTAAGTAGTGATCAGGAAGTCACAGGGTGCAGCAGTTCGACAGTGTAAGTAATGATCAGGAAGTCACGGTGTGCAGCTGTTCAACAGTGTAAGTAGTGATTAGAAAGTTGCAGGGTGCAGCAGTTCAACAGTGTAAGTAGTGATAAGGAAGTCACAGTGTGTAGCAGTTCAACAGTGTAAGTAGCGATCAGGAAGTCACAGTGTGCAGCAGTTCAACAGTGTAAGTTGTGATCAGGAAGTCACAGTGTGCAGCTGTTCAACAGTGTAAGTAGTGATAAGGAAGTCACAGTGTGTAGCAGTTCAACAGTGTAAGTAGTGATCAGGAAGTCACAGGGTGCAGCAGTTCAACAGTGTAAGTAGTGATCAGGAAGTCACAGGGTGCAGCAGTTCGACAGTGTAAGTAATGATCAGGAAGTCACAGTGTGCAGCAGTTCCTCAGTGTAAGTAGTGATCAGGAAGTCACAGTGTGCAGCTGTTCAACAGTGTAAGTAATGATTAGAAAGTTGCAGGGTGCAGCAGTTCAACAGTGTAAGTAGTGATAAGGAAGGATTCTTTAAAACTAAGAATTATGTCTCTTTTTGACAGGGTTAAGACATTGTTTCTTCATGATTAATTCTTGTCTTGTTACAGAATCATGACCTAACTACAGATGTACACCTATATTCCCTTTGTATGGAGTGATTTCAAACTTTTGTATGTTGTAGCAATATAATGATATGATATGAAGATGGTGTAATGACTTTGTATCAAGGTTATTTCATCAAGGTCACAGGGTAATTGAGAGATTGAAATGGTGTACAAAACTTTGCTTTTCTGACATGAAATGACTTCAAACTTACATGTTACTGCTTATTGCTGTTGTCAAGCAGTGCTCTAAGTTGTGAGTTTTTTTGCGACCAGAAAATAAATTTTGCGACTAAAGATTATAATCAAGTCACATTTTTGCGAGTGGAGAAAATTTGGACATCCAATAAAATTTTATAATCGGGATCGGAAGTCTGAATAAATATTTTTCAGTCTTGGTCTACGAATCAATATGGTGGGAAACGAGGGTTAGAGCACTTTGGATTTATCAACTGGTAGTGAAAAGTAGAAGCCTTAGCCTAGTACATGTAACAAAAAAATTCAAGAATCACACGGAGAAGGTTCTTCATCTAAAGACGGTGTAGTTGTATCTGAAGAAAAAGCAAAAGTAAAGAACCCCAGTCCTGAAATGGCTGAAGGAATTTTCGTGGTTGATATACAGAGATGGCAAAATGTTTTGCAGAAGTTTTGAGGCCAATCAGCCAGAAACGTCCATCATTTCTGGACACCCGGCCATTGTCCGATTTTGCCACAACCGGGTGTACATTTTTCAAACGTAGAATGTGACTATTCACGGTAACAGTAAGAGCCATGTGTTTGTGACTGCATTATTAGCAGTAAGTTGAGCGGGGCAACTATTGCTGCTAATTTTCAAAGACAATTACAAACTCGGGATGTAGTGTTGTTATATATGCTGGTACTGATTGTTCAGCAAAAGATCCAACAAAAGTAGAAGCTCTTAAATTATTCGCATAAGCAGTGAAGACCCACTTATTAAGGACCTTATGTGGAACGCTGGGTTTTCTTCTCCAGAAGCGTACTGTAAAATATACAGGATGGCCTCGGCCGGCCGGCCAATGCAATACAACTTTTGCCAGAGTAAATACTTGACTTGTTAGCATCCAGCATGTTTCACAGCACATTTCTATTCAGTTTAAAAATAAAACAAACAAAATGCATGCATGAGTTTTTTCTTGAAAGATATTCAAATAAAAAAAAAACCCAACTTGTAAGTCTTATTTACAAAATCTTTTACCATGGTGAGTAGAAATTTTGAAAATGGCGACTAGAAATTTGAAAATGGCGACCAGAAATCTTTCGAGGTCGCCATTTTTCGACCTGATAGCAGATGCGACTTGAAGCACTGTCAAGGTTAATTAGGTATGAGATGTTCACCCAGGCTATGACTAATGTTTAACCAGGCTATGACTAGTGTTTAACCAGGCTATGACTAGTGTTTAACCAGGTTATGACTAATGTTTACTCAGGCTATGACTAGTATTTAACCAGGCTTTGACTAGTGTTTACTCAGGCTATGACTAATGTTCACCCAGGCTATGACTAATGTTTAACCAGGCTATGACTAGTGTTTAACCAGGCTATGACTAGTATTTAACCAGGCTATGACTAATGTTCCACCAGGCTATGGCTAATGTTTAACCAGGCTATGACTAGTATTTAACCAGGCTATGGCTAATGTTTAACCAGGCTATGACTAGTATTTAACCAGGCTATGACTAATTTTTAACCAGGCTATGACTAATGTTTAACCAGGCTATGACTAATGTTTAACCAGGCTATGACTAGTGTTTGATCAGGCTATGACTAATGTTTAACCAGACTATGACTAGTGTTTAACCAGGTTATGACTTGTGTTCCACCAGGCTATGACTAATGTTCAACCAGGCTATGACTAGTATTTAACCAGGTTATGACTAATGTTCCACCAGGCTATGACTAATGTTTGACCAGGCTATGACTAGTATTTAACCAGGCTATGATTAATATTTAACCACACTATGACCAATGTTCAACCAGGTTATGACCAATGTTCACCCAGGCTATGACTAGTTTTTAACCAGGTTATGACTAATATTTAACCAGGCTATGAGTAATTTTTACCCAGGCTCTGACTAATGTTTAACCAAGCTATGACTAATGTTCACCCAGGCTATGACTAATGTTTAACCAGGCTATGACTAGTATTTAACCAGGCTATGACTAATGTTCCACCAGGCTATGACTAATGTTTAACCAGGCTATGACTAGTATTTAACCAGGCTATGACTAATGTTTAACCAGGCTATGACTAATGTTTAACCAGGCTATGACTAGTGTTTGATCAGGCTATGACTAATGTTTAACCAGGCTATGACTAGTGTTTAACCAGGTTATGACTTGTGTTCCACCAGGATATGACTAATGTTCAACCAGGCTATGACTAGTATTTAACCAGGTTGTGACTAATGTTCCACCAGGCTATGACTAATGTTTGACCAGGCTATGAGTAGTATTTAACCAGACTATGACTAATATTTAACCACACTATGACCAATGTTCAACCAGGTTATGACCAATGTTCACCCAGGCTATGACTAGTTTTTAACCAGGTTATGACTAATATTTAACCAGGCTATGAGTAATTTTTACCCAGGCTCTGACTAATGTTTAACCAAGCTATGACTAATGTTTAACCAGGTTATGACTAGTATTTAACCAGGCTATGACTAATGTTTAACTAGGCTATGACTAATGTTTAACCAGGCTATGACTAGTATTTAACCAGGCTATGACTAATGTTTAACCAGGTTATAACTAGTATTTAACCAGGCTATGACTAATGTTTAACCAGGCTATGACTAGTATTTAACCAGGCTATGACTAATGTTTACTCAGGCTATGACTAATGTTCACCCAGGCTATGTCTAGTATTTTTTTTTTTTTTTTTTTTTTTTTTTTATAATTCATTCTTTTTCCATATTCACATAATCATCAGTAATAGTAATGAAGATACATATTAATCATTTTATACATTCTCACACTCTTTCACACTACTAGTTCAGCATTATTGGTTGAATACTTCTTATTCTAGGTTACAGATCAAAAATAATTTTCCAGTTTTCCCAAAGTCTGTCAAATTTCAAAACTTCACATGATTTAATTGCTACAAATTTTTCAATTTTGTATTTGAAAGAAAGATAATGTATCAGCCCAGTAATATGAGGAATTTTGTTTTGTTTTGAACAATTGAAAACATATTGTTTGGTATACAGAATTATGAAATTAACAACTTTATTACACAAACTGAGAGGTGTTTCACCAAAAATAACATTACTAACATTAAAACCAATTCTTTTTTATGTTTTTCTGAAAATATGCATGCTAAGATTATTCCAAAGTGCTAAAGTATAAGAACAAGATATAAACATATGTTGCATTGTTTCTACATTATCTTTACAAAACGAACAACAGTCATCTGAAATTATACTGATTTTCTTGAGGTAATATTTCGTAGGAAGAAGCTTGTAAAGAATTCGGTACTGCAATCACTGAACTTGGGTATCAATACTTGTTTTAAAACAAACTTTAAACAGCTCTTTGACAGAAACATTGCCTTCTAAATGTTCAGATAATTCAGTGTTCCATTTTTGAATTGATTTGGGTATGAGATCATTACTATTTATCATATCATATAACACTCTGGAACATTTATCATTCAACAGTATAAATTCAAAGTAAAAAGGAATAAATGGTGTACAATTTTTTTTAACATCTGATCTCTTAACAGACAAAGTCTTTAAAAACTTAGATATAGTACAGGTAATACTGTTGTATTGCATTGTACATACATTTGCTAGTCTAAATTTTTGAGAAATCTTGTAGTAATAAAAAATTTCCATATTCATCTAAAAAGTTTCCAATTATTTTCACACCATGTTGATACCATGTTTTAACATAAATGTCTTTATTACCAACACTATATAAATATTGCATGTATTTGAGGGTAACATTGAAAATTTTCACCCCGAGAAAACCATTGTCAACCGAGGCATAGCCGAGGTTGACAATGGTTTCTCGAGGGGTGAAAATTTCAATGTTACCCTCAAATACATGCAATATTTGTTTTATTATACTGAATGTTATGTAAACTGGAAAAAGCAGAAAAACTTACGTCTGTTGACATTTGATCAATCACTGTCATGCGATATTTCGTATTTCGATGCGGGTACTCGCGTTTATTACAAACGCTCAAACGACGTCGTCTAGCAATCTACGGCGAACCGTACACGCATAAATTTGACGCATGTGATAATTTTTTATAATATCACCTGTTGTCAAGTACTGTTACCCGTTGCTAGATACTATCACCCTGGATCGCGTGTTTTCTGTTCTCAGAGGGTAACAATATGTTTTTTCAAATGCTTCTCGACCAATCAGGTTCGAGTATTTTACATGAAAGTATAATAAACATATTTGTGTTATGCCATACTGGAATAGAACTGAGTTTTTGCATGGAATACTTTTCATCCATTGCTCGAATCATTGCTAACCATGATTGAAAAACATCACGCCAAAAATCATTGCTATGGTTTATAATAGTATAAATATTTTCATCTCCAAAATCTATCATTTTTTTTACCACCTCATTGCCATGTACTGCCAAAAAAATATCCACCCATGGTTTGTGACTGTTTGTTAATCTTTTAATCCAAGAACATTTTAAAGACATTATAAAATTTTTCACCTCAACCATTTTCATGCCACCTTTTACATTGTAAGTAATCTTGGGTGACAATTTGTCTCTAATTGACCTTGTCAATCTTTGAATTCCATATAAATTCAAAAAAACAGTTATTCAGAAAAGACAAGATATCTTTATCAGGATTTGGTAGTGTAATAAACAGATGGTTTAGCTTAATAGGTAAAAGCAGTGTTTTGGTGACTGACTCGACCAATGGGGGTGAGTATTCTTCTATTCCACTGGTGTATCAATGCTTTAATTTTTGGTATCTGAATATTATAATTTAAATCGACTATTTTTTTCATATCCACAGGAAATTATATTCCTAGTAAGTTGAAAGTAGTGCATCCCCACTCTAGTTTCCATCTTGTATGGTGATATACTTGACTAGAGAATTTTGTAGAGCCTATCCAAACAATTTTTGTTTTTGAGCTGTTTATTTTTAATCCAGAGAAACTTGAGTAGTAGTCTATAGTGTCAAGTGCAGTAAAAAGAGATTTTGGTGAACCATCAAGAGCCAAAGTTGTGTCGTCAGCATATTGGGAAATTTTGTGTTCCTTACCATTCACTATTATACCTTTGATATCTGCATTCTGTTTCACAAGAATAGCTAAAATTTTTGCACAAAGAATAAATAAATAAGGAGCAATAGGCTCGCCTTGTGCAGCCTCTCTGTATATCAAATTGCTCTGATAGGAAACCACTTTGTAATACAGATGCTTTAATATTTGTATTTAAGATTTTTATCCAAGTAATTATGCAATCCCCAAAACCAAAATAACTTAAAACTTTATATATAAAATTCCAAGATATAGAGTCAAAAGCCTTTTCAAAATCTATCAGTACAAGTAAACCTGGTGTGTTGCTGGATTCAGTGAAAGACATGAGATCATACACAAACCTAGTGTTTTCTCCTATGTACCGGCCTTTTATAAACCCAGACTGAGTTTCCGATATCAAATAATCTAAGGTAGATTTTATTCTATAACTGAGACACCCTGATATAAGTTTATAAAGCACATTTAGAAGAGTAATTTGACGCCAGTTTTTCAGAAATTGTCTGGGTTTGTCACCTTTGGCAAACATGTAATAATCCCCAGTCTTTGTGATATAGGGAGTTCCTTTTTCTCAAAAATATGATTAACAGCTGATACAATGTGGTTTTTGAGGTCCTTCCAAAAAAAATTTAAAAATTCTACAGTGAAGCCATCACTTCCATTGATTTATTATTTTTCATATTTTTAAGAACTGTATATATTTCACTTTCAGATATCTTGTCATCCAAAGAGTTTGAAGTTGTCTTGTCTAACCTAGGGGTGTCCGAGACTTTTATGTAAAGATTCAGATCTCTTATATCTAAGAGATCTGAATCTTTACATGTGTAAAGAATTTCATAAAAATCTTTGACATGATGAAGAATATCTGATTGGTCATATATGACCTGATCTTTATGTGTTTCTACTTTTTTGATAGTTTTGTTTAAAAAATTACGGGATTCTAAATATTTTCTAGGTTTTTCCTCTTCTACCCATTTAGCCCGCGATCTAATGATGTGACCTTGTAATTTTTCCTTCCTTACATTTTCAAGTTCAACCTTTTTTTCCTCTAAAAGTTTAAAATTAGTGTTATAGTCCGACTCTATGATTTCAATCTCTTCCAGTAATTTTTTTTCAAGCCTGTCTCTTTCTTTTTTCTTAAAAGAAGAGTGTGAAATTGTTATACTTCGAATTTCCATGAGAAGAACTTCGAGAAAAATACTATAATTGTTGTCTGTATTGTCAGCATGTAGATATTGGTTTTGTACTTTAAGTATAGTTTGTTTGACCTTTTCTGTATAGATTTTATCTGTCAGTAGACTGTTATTGAATTTCCAAAGTCCACGACCCCTTTTAAATGTATTAAATTTTAACTCTATCACTACTACTGAATGGTCTGACCTATATTCAGGCTTAATAGAAAACTTTTCCACCATATTTGAGAGGCTTTCTGATATCAATATATAGTCTAAACGAGCTTGGGTTATCAGTATTTGGACCATATATATTTATAATAGTTACTCGGTTATCTTCAATAGTAATGTCAATAGCTAAAAGGTTTCCCTCGTCATCCCTACTCTCATTGTGAATTTTAAATTCGAAATTATTGTTAAAATAAGGAAGCACACGCCTCTTGAATTCGACTTGTACGAATTGAATATGCATTTATATCCCCACTGTGTTTCAATAAATGGTTCCACCTGGGGTGTAAAGTGAGTATCTTGTAAACAAATTATTGAATAATTTTGTTTTTTGTAAAAGTTCAGTACATCTTGTCTCTTAGAATCTGTAGCTATGCCCTGACAATTCACCGATGCTATTTTTATCACATCATCCATTCGGTTTTACACATCAAAATGGAAAACAAATTCACTAAATGAAATAGACTAAATCCTATAAAGTATACCTTTGATGAACTAGTCCTCTCATACCTATCATTCTCACGCTTGCACACACTATACACACACAAAAACGAAAGTTACAAATTATTTTGATCATCCCGATCCTGATCACCTTACGATCCCAATGTAAACAGTCTCGTATTTGACTCCGCTAATATTTGAAAGTTATCGTTTCACTTTGTCGTCCACAGAGTCCAGGATATCAAATTTGTGTCTGATGTTGTCCTTATCTAAGGCAAATATTTTGCCATTATAGATCCAAGCTGACAAAATCCGAGGGTCTTCCTTTAGAACACTGATCAGTTTGGCGTTCCTTGGCGTGATATGGTCAAACATAAGAAAGCTCTTTTTTAGTTCCTCATTTGATCGTTTTTTAATCACTTTCACTTTAATCTCTGTTGATATGAATGTCGCAATGACTGGTCTAGGTCCACCATGCTTTCCATTTGGTAATCTATGGATTGCCAACACATCCTTTGGATTTAAATCTACGCCAACTTTTTGTTTCAGAATGGTACATAAATCCGATCTCAGATCCTCGTCCCTTGTCTCTTAAATTTCCAACCCAAAAATTTTATGTTGTTTTTTTGGGAGTACTGTTGATTGTAATTAGCTAATTGTAAGGCATCCCCTGACATGATTTGGCATTGTTTTAGGGTTTCTTTCAGTGATCTCAGTTCACGATTTTGTCCAACGAATTTCTCCCGCATAGTTTCAAGATCTAAATTGAGCCCATCTGCCATTTCTTTCACTTGACGTTCGAAATCTCTGGCTTTGTTGTCTATTTTTTGATCGAAAGTTTCTCTGACTTCGTCCGCGATCTCCGATTTCAAATCTTCTTTAATGGTTTGTTTAATTTCTGTCAGAATTTCTTGTTTTAATTCCGATTTCACTTCTACAATAATGGATGCAATTATTTCCTTTACATCATTCTTATTCACTATTGTTTGTTGTATTTCATGCAAGCTTTGCTGAATTTTACTCAAGTCATTCAATATGTCGGGGGCTCCACTAGGGGTATCGATGTCCGAACTACTTGATCTCTGTTTCTTATGCAGCTGTTTTTCTGAAACTACCGTTTTTTTAACTGACTGTAAACTCAACTGCACTAACCTTCTTTCCGATGCTTTCTGCGTATTCTCTGGTGCTTTTTTGTCATGTTTTTTCTCCTCTTTCCTTGAGCTCGGAGTCTCCGTCGACATTTTGAAAAAACAGTTCGATGTCAACAACACTTCAAACACACCACAACACGCCAAGAATCCAAGAAAAAAAGTCTTATCACATAAAGTATGATATTATCGGGTACTCTGCACCAGAAGAGTTCTGTGGAACTTTAAATATACAAGATATTGAGAAATTCAGCGGAGCTTACTTTTTCCTCTCCTACTCCGTGTCCATGTCACGTGATCACCTATGACTAGTATTTAACCAGGCTGTGACTAGTGTTTAATTAATCACGCTATGACTAATGTTCACCCAGGCTACGACTAATGTTTAACCAGGCTATGACTAATGTATAACCAGGCTATGAGTAGTATTTAACCAGGTTATGACTAATGTTTAACCAGGCTATGAGTAATGGTTAACCAGGCTATGACTAGTATTTAACCAGGCTATGACTAATGTTCACCCAGACTATGACTAATGCTTAATCAGGCTATGACTAGTGTTTTACCAGGCTATGACTAATGTTTAACCAGGTTATGACTAATGTTTAACCAGGCTATGACTAGTATTTAACCAGGCTATGACTAGAATTTAATCAGGCTATGACCAGTGTTTAACCAGGCTATGACTAGTATTTAACCAGGCTATGACTAATGTTTAACCAGGCTATGATTAATGTTCAACCAGGTTACGATTAATGTTCACCCAGGCTATGACTAGTATTTAACCAGGCTATGACTGATGTTTATCCAGGCTATGACTAGTATTTAACCAGGCTATGACTAATGTTTAACCAGGCTATGACTAATGTTTAACCAGGCTATGACTAGTGTTTAACCAGGCTATGATTAATGTTCAACTAGATTATGGCTAAGTACAGGAACGTCTGTGGAATGTCGAGTTAATGAACTGGAGGCATGTGACCAAAGTCAAGGTTATTCGTTTGGTTAAATCACAGATAAGCTTTAACTTTCCAGCATTTCTCTGTTACATGTTGTCAACACTCACAAATAGGACATGTGTGGTCATTTTGACCTCATAGGGAATGGAGATATTTCGTTTTTAAGAAAAAAAATTCTTGTGTAATTTGATTTCAGTTGACTTATAAACATTAAAAATATCTGTTTTTCAGTGTCATAAAGGGATACACTTTTGATAACCTCACTGTGGATTCATTCACGTCATCTGTCACAAAAATGTAAGTTTTGTACTTTATTAGGGAAATATGTGCCGAAAATAATGTACACGTACAATCTTTATAATGAATCCGATGAATATAAGGTCTGATAGGGCCCCACATATTGTAGATGTTGTACCTACAATAATCAGTCTGTCTGAGATTATAGGCCCCACATATTGTAATTACAATAATAGTCTGTCTGAGATTATAGACCCCACATATTGTAGATGTTGTAATTACAATAATCAGTCTGTCTGAGATTATAGACCCCACATATTGTAATTACAATAATAGTCTGTCTGAGATTATAGACCCCACATATTGTAGATGTTGTAATTACAATAATCAGTCTGTCTGAGATTATAGACCCCACATGTTGTAGATGTTGTAATTACAATAATCAGTCTGTCTGAGATTATAGGCCCCACATGTTGTAGATGTTGTACCTACAATAATCAGTCTGTCTGAGATTATAGGCCCCACATATTGTAATTACAATAATAGTCTGAGATTATAGCCCCACATATTGTAGATGTTGTAATTACAATAATCAGTCTGAGATTATAGGCCCCACATATTGTAGATGTTGTAATTACAATAATCAGACTGAGATTATACATGTAGGCCCCACATATTGTAGATGTTGTAATTACAATAATCAGTCTGAGATTATAGACCCCACATATTGTAGATGTTGTAATTACAATAGTCTGTCTGAGATTATAGACCCCACATGTTGTAGATGTTGTAATTACAATAATCAGTCTGAGATTATTGGCCCCACATATTGTAGATGTTGTAATTACAATAATCAGTCTGAGATTATAGACCCCACATATTGTAGATGTTGTAATTACAATAGTCTGTCTGAGATTATAGACCCCACATGTTGTAGATGTTGTAATTACAATAATCAGTCTGTCTGAGATTATAGACCCCACATATTGTAGATGTTGTAATTACAATAATCAGTCTGTCTGAGATTATAGACCCCACATATTGTAGATGTTGTAATTACAATAATCAGTCTGTCTGAGATTATAGACCCCACATATTGTAGATGTTGTAATTACAATAGTCTGTCTGAGATTATAGACCCCACATGTTGTAAATGTTGTAATTACAATAATCAGTCTGTCTGAGATTATAGACCCCACATGTTGTAGATGTTGTAATTACAATAATCAGTCTGTCTGAGATTATAGGCCCCACATGTTGTAGATGTTGTACCTACAATAATCAGTCTGTCTGAGATTATAGGCCCCACATATTGTAATTACAATAATAGTCTGAGATTATAGCCCCACATATTGTAGATGTTGTAATTACAATAATCAGTCTGTCTGAGATTATAGACCCCATATATTGTAGATGTTGTAATTACAATAATCAGTCTGTCTGAGATTATAGGTCCCACATATTGTAGATGTTGTAATTACAATAATCAGTCTGAGATTATTGGCCCCACATTGTAGATGTTTTGATTACAATAATCAGTCTGTCTGAGATTATAGACCCCACATATTGTAGATGTTGTAATTACAATAGTATGTCTGAGATTATAGACCCCACATGTTGTAGATGTTGTAATTACAATAATCAGTATGTCTGAGATTATAGACCCCACATGTTGTAAATGTTGTAATTACAATAATCAGTCTGTCTGAGATTATAGACCACACATATTGTAGATGTTGTAATTACAATAATCAGTCTGAGATTATAGACCCCACATATTGTAGATGTTGTAATTACAATAGTCTGTCTGAGATTATAGACCCCACATGTTGTAGATGTTGTAATTACAATAATCAGTCTGTCTGAGATTATAGGTCCCACATATTGTAGATGTTGTAATTACAATAATCAGTCTGAGATTATTGGCCCCACATTGTAGATGTTTTAATTACAATAATCAGTCTGTCTGAGATTATAGACCCCACATGTTGTAGATGTTGTAATTACAATAATCAGTCTGTCTGAGATTATAGACCCCACATATTGTAGATGTTGTAATTACAATAATCAGTCTGAGATTATAGACCCCACATGTTGTAGATGTCATTACTGTAATGAATTATATTGTCTGGGCTTCCTTTGGACTTGACTCGCTGTCTTTCATTTTTCACTCATACATTGACACACAGAGAGTGTGCAGTGACTTTATATGAAGATTTTCATTGCAAGACTTGGATTCTGTTGGACTTGTGTGGATGTTAACATAACTTAGTACAGTTCAGTTTTAGACTTTGTGGGTGTTAACATAACTTAGTACAGTTCAGTTATAGACTGTGTGGGTGTTAACATAACTTAGCACAGTCCAGTTATAGACTGTGTGGGTGTTAACATAACTTAACACAGTTCAGTTTTAGACTGTGTGGGTGTTAACATAACTTAGCACAGTCCAGTTTTAGACTGTGTGGGTGTTAACATAACTTAACACAGTTCAGTTATAGACTGTGTGGGTGTTAACATAACTTAGCACAGTCCAGTTATAGACTGTGTGGGTGTTAACATAACTTAGCACAGTCCAGTTATAGACTGTGTGGGTGTTAACATAACTTAGCACAGTCCAGTTTTAGACTGTGTGGGTGTTAACATAACTTAGCGCAGTCCAGTTTTAGACTGTGTGGGTGTTAACATAACTTAGCACAGTCCAGTTATAGACTGTGGGTGTTAACATAACTTAGCGCAGTTCAGTTATAGACTGTGTGGGTGTTAACATAACTTAGCGCAGTCCAGTTATAGACTGTGGGTGTTAACATAACTTAGCGCAGTCCAGTTTTAGACTGTGTGGGTGTTAACATAACTTAGCACAATCCAGTTTTAGAGTCTGATTTCTAGTCTCATTACAGATGTACTACTGTAACATCAGTACACGTTACTGTGAGGTACCGGAATCTTTCTCATTTCAGAACCATCATCAATGCCATGTCCTTTAAGTACTTCGATAATGCCACCTTTGATCATCTAACAAACCTGCAAGAATTGTAAGTTTCTATTTCAAGTTACAGTCCTGGCTTGGATTTCTTGAAAAAATCTCAAATTTAAGATCGAGTTTTCTGTTATTTGAGCGGCCAAAATTTGAGTAAAATCTCAAACTTTGACTGAAGTTTATTTCTAAAACTCCAGGCCTGGTATATAGCAGAAGTTGTCACAATTTTCTAGTATAAATTCAATTACACTACTAGATTTTTCTTACTGTTGAAATGCATCTTTGCTAGTCAAGGGTTTTCGGGGAGCAGAGTGGACCGAAAACCCTTGGCTAGCGAAGATGATTGAAATGTAATTTTTGTGATTTTTTTTGTAGGACTATTTACAAAACCAAGCTTGTGCAGTTCCCAGACATTTCAAAGACCAGCATGAAAAGAATGTAAGTACCTCCATGAGGGCGAATAGAATATCAATGACACAGATAGATATCTTAAAGGTCGGTTCTTAATGAGGCAAAACAGAGTTATCTCCCTTAAAATGTGTTTCATATAGTCACAAACACAAGCTATGTTCATTTCATTATTCATGATGTGTGTAAATTTAGACTACCTGTATATATTACATGTAAAAGATTGATTTCATGGAAAAATAGGAGTACATTGGTGACAATTATTGAATACTCAGAGAATTTTTTAATTTTCTTTATGACTGATAATGCAGTGTAAACATTGGTTTTTAGTATCTCTATTTTGATGTATGAATCATCAGTAATTTTATGAACTAATGTTCAGATTTTGATTTATATAAACTAATTACACAGGATGTTGTGTGATAACATGATCAAGTTCTTTCCTCACAACCATACCAACCCCACATGGCCGTCCATGCTCACCATGATGTAAGTCATAGCGACAGAAATTTTGTTTCATGCAATTTTGATAACTATTGTAAAGTTCAAAGAGAACCCGTAATATTGATAACTCTCATACAGAACAGAGAACTTTGTCCCATTCTCCTGAACAAAAAGTGAAAGATTGTTTATCAAGATTTGTATAATCTCGCAGACACTGTTGATAATGTCATAACCATGTATCTGAAATTATGTTTGCAGAACACTCATCAAAAACGATATTGAGTGGGTTCCGGACAACCTTTTTTCTGGCAGTAATCTAGAATACATGTAAGTTCCTGTGAGAAGATGAAAGAATTTATAACCCATTCAAAATTGTGAAGTTTATCACTTGATATGTGCATGAGATATAATTTTGCAAGAAAATGTCTGAATTTATCAATTCTGTATTTTCAGTGGACTGAGCAGAAATAATATTCGGTACTTTCCAGGGAAAGCGCTGGAAAATGCTAACAAAGTACAATTTGTGTGAGTGTTCATCATGTGAAAATATCTGTTACTTTCACTTTAACACCAAGGTCTAAAAGCCCCTATTGCTTTTTAGTTCACCTGAGTTTAAGTGAGGTTTTCTGATCACCCGTTGTCCATCGTCTGTCTGCCTGTTCATACCTTCTACTTTTTCTTCAGAACCACCAGGCCAATTTCAACCAAACTTGGTACAAATCATTTATGGGTGAAGGGGAATTCAAGTTTGTTCAAATGAAGAACCATGCCTCCTTCAAAGGAGATATAATCACAAAAATGCAAAAATAGGGTGGGGTGATCATACACTGTACTACAAAACTTGGAGGTCGTTGTATTGATAAATAAGCTTGCTTTGGAGAAAACTACAGTGACTAACACTAAGAATACTCCACTGGATACTGATAATTATCCTAAAATGATGCAAATAGATAATCAATCATTTGAAATCATGATTATAAAATTCTTACTGATGAGAATTGCTGCCATCTTTTGATGATCGTAATATACTACAGTCATCGGCGCGTACAAAGTGAGACCCGTCACAGCAATTTTTTGTTATGAGGACTGGTTCCCTTTAACTGGGAAAATCATTGTCATTTTTGATAAATTGGGTAAGTTTAGTTTACTGTCTTTTCCATCCAAATAATGTTTAAAACACAAGAAGAAAACAACCATTTTAACGTTTATATTAAGGTCTTAACTTCATTTATCACATTTTTCACCTGCTAGTTTACATATGCTGTGTACAATATATTTTTGATTCATAAATGCATTTAGGAAATTTTGCTCATAAAATTGGAAAAACGGGTCACTTTTTGTCATTGGGAATGGGTCTGATGTTCGGTCTACCTTTGAGTGACGGCCCTGAACATTAGTGCTGGAGATGCAGATGTTTGAAGTAGTTCATTTTTCTTTTTCAGGAGTGTGGATCAAAATCAAATTCAAACCGTCTCTAAATCTCACCTGGCATATATGGCAAACTCAGATTTAAAACACCTGTAAGTTACCAGGTTTTCATGTCATGAGTAAAACTTGTTTATTTCCTATCTTCTTGAGATGAAAGGTTGATATTGACTTCAATTTGTGGAATTTTCTGTATTTTACGATGTATTTATTTTGTAATTTAATTAAATATATTTCCAGGAATCTCAGTAATAATTTGATTAATTACATACAACCAGGAGCCTTTTCACAGTTAGGGAAACTGCTTATTCTGTAAGTACAGCAAGATCCTTATATTACACGAGTGTTTAATTTGACGAAACCGTAGTTCAGCGGCAAACAAGAAAGTAAAATTGTGAACTCAGGTGCTATATTCAGAAAGAGTTAATTCTGTATAAGTTAGTGACAAATAAATAAAAGTGAATAGTTTTAATTTCACTAGAGGCTTCTAGAAAATTAAGACGAATATTAATTATTTGCAATAATGTAGAGTTTACAGTAATTTGTACATCCGCATTCACATATTGTCAATTCATGTGAGGATCAATCGTTAGCTCAGCGATAATTATAAAAGCGTTTTCTTTCTTTTCCAGAGAATTACACGACAATGAGTTGGCTACCGTTTCTGAAGGCGTATTTGGGAACATTCCTAATTTATTGCATCTGTACGTTTGCATTGCACTTCTCGTTAATTATTGTGAAATTGAATGTGGTCTTGTTAATCAGAAATGACATGCAGGGTATACAAATACTGTATTCTGTGTACTATTGACAGGGATTTGGTGAGAAATAACCTACAGATTTTAAGAAGTAAATCCTTCACCAACATGCCTACTCTTAGAACTCTGAGACTTCATTCCCAGAAAATAAAGATGACCAACATCTACTTTGATGCCTTTGAGAACATCAATGAAAACCTGACAAATCTGTAGGTGGCGCTGCTTATAGAAATCTTGTCTGTTTTACTGCGGTTTGATTAGGCTGAGTGTTAATCTCTGCATTGTTGTATCAATAAAACCAGAAAGCCAATCAGTTTGCTCCCAATTTTAAAATTTTGACATTTTTTTTTACTTCCAACTTCTTAATTTATCCCCTCTCAAAGTTTTTAAGGGATAATAAACCACTGTCTGTTTGTCTGTGTAGTTTTTCTGTCAAGTCGTCTGTCACTGCATTCTACTTTTTGTGCATACCATACATTACAAGTAGCTGTTTTAACTTTTACAGGTGGGTCAGTGACAATGCATTGACCAGTTTTCCTCACCAAGTTTTGTCCGAACAGTCTTATCTTTCTCTGAAAGAAATGTGAGTATTGCTAAAAGCCATATACAAAATGTAAGGACTGTGAGTATTGCTAAAAACCATACACAAAATGTAAGGATTCAAGTATAACAGACAGTGTTTAGGTGATAAAGTCTAACGTACAAGTGTTCAGTTTGAATAAGCAGACATGTTCTAAAAAAAAGAGTACAAGAGCTTATTACACTGTCAAGTCGGGTGAGTAATCCCCACTATACTGCAGCCTTCAGAACGAACGTTGCGTAAATAAGCTAACATGCTTCATGAGGTCTACTGGCATAAAGCGTTGCAGCTCATAACCTCATGTATTTTCAAAAATTAAAATTTATTTCTGAAATATACATTATTGTGTTACTGTTAGTCCTCTAAATTGGTGAAATTGGAATGGTTTTATTGACATTTTAAATGGCTGAACATAGAAAAAATGTAAAAACTCAAAATTCATTGGAAAGAAATCATTTTAACAAATAGAGCACATGAAGATGACTGTAAGAAACAAAAATGATAATACTAATATGCAGATATTTAATTTTACCTTGAAGGTACGCGGACACGAATCAAATCACCAACCCTGTGGAGTACACGCTAGACGCATTTAGTCTCAGCATGACGTCAACGTTTGCTGCCAAATCAGGTGTTTTTACCGTGTGGACCAAATCACCGAATATTGAGAAACTGTAAGTCTTGTATTAATGGAATCACAAATCACCGAATATTGAAAAACTGTAAGTCTCGTATTAATGGAATCACAAATCACCGAATATTGAAAAACTGTAAGTCTCGTATTAATGGAATCACAAATCACCGAATATTGAAAAACTGTAAGTCTCGTATTAATGGAATAATGCCTGCAATTTAAGTCACAAATCACCTGTCCAAATTTTGAGAAACTGTAAGTCTCGTATTAATGGAATCACAAAACACCGAGACTCTGTAAGTTATGTATCGGTGTTATTGAAAATTGGCCAGGAAGAAAAATTATATGTGCATATAAGACTCCAAAGTGCGATGGTCACGCCAAAGTGCGATGGCCACGCCAAAGTCCGACGGTGTAGAGTTCAGTAACGTTTGTGATGTCACATCATTGTGACGTCATGCTTAACATCTTTCAAAATGAAACCAAAGAAATGCAACACGGACGACAGCAACGGCGAGGTATACATGGTTGAGGATAGTGAGAACGGCAAAGTACATTTGTTGTGGAACTATCTACTTCGCCCAAACCACATTCTTTAATTCATGATCATTTATTACTTGTCACATACACGTAATAAAATCCTGGGGATATGCTATAATGCAAAACATTCTATACGATTTCGTGTTGGAAAATTTTGTGTTAATACCACGGCAACTAGATGGTAATGAAACAAGTTCTTATTCATTTTAGATGGTAACGAAATAAGTTGAACTTCTTATTTTTTATGCATGGATTTTGCACTGATATTTTAGTGAAACAACACGCGGTTGGTACAGTCTGTACCAAAACACTGTGTCGTTTACAAACCAATGGATTTTGGAGTGTCACATCATCGCACTTTGGCGTGTCAGACCATCGCACTTTGGCGCATGAGTGTGGATCATCGCACTTTGGCGTGTCACACCATCGGGGTTTGGCGCAGACCATCGGGTTTGGCGTGACCATTGCACTTTGGAGTCTTACATGTATTTGACATTTAACAGCGCTGATTTCAATGAAATGAGATGAAACAAAAACATTTCTTATCTGTGGGTTCACATATTCATTGATAACTTATCTGTGAGTTCACATATTCATTGATAACTTATCTGTAGGTTCACATATTCATTGATAACTTATCTGTGGGTTCACATATTCATTGATAACTTATCTGTGGGTTCACATATTCATTGATAACTTATCTGTGGGTTCACATATTCATTGATAACTTATCTGTGGGTTCACATATTCATTGATAACTTATCTGTGGGTTCACATATCTGTAGGTTCACATATTCATTGATAACTTATCTATGGGTTCACATATTCATTGATAACTTAAATGTATTAGAATGTCTTTAACCATTGCATTTTGTCTAATTATAACATGATTTTGTTCATAATGTTCTTTCAGAACGCTTTCTGCCAACAAGATTGCTGAGGTGAAGTCGGATTATTTCTGCGTGTTGACGAATCTACAATATCTGTATCTGGATCAGAATCTTTTAACAGACGAGAAGTTTCCGAACGATGCCTTGGACTGTCTTGCTAAGCTGTTTTACTTGTTAGTTTTCATTTCCTGGTCTCTCTTTGTAATTGTGGTCATTTCAATTTAATTACTCAGGCTGAATACAAAATCATAATTACAAATTTCCATGGGATTAATCAAAATAGGTGATCTTGAAATTCCCTTCAGTGTGCACTTTTACATTTGCTTGCTTGTTGGTTTTATGTTTCATGACTAATGCAAAATTGGATGTGATTATTAAATAAGGGCTATTCCAGAAATAAATACAGGGGGGGGGGGGGGGGTAGGGAGGCACCTTTTGTATATACCAAGCACCCATAAAAAAAAATTAAAAAATTGCCCCATGACCCATCAAATTAATAAAACTCATTTTACAATGACCCATCTAATTAAAAAAAAACTAACCAGACCCACCACAAAAATATTTTAAAAAATGAAAACAGTACAAATCTTGTGAGGTTTTCGGGACAAACATTCCAGTAGCGAGCGCAGTGAGCTAGCGCAAAGCACTGGCTCGTACTGCGAGCTCTAATGACTAGATCGCAGGAAATAATCCGAGCTGAATCTCAACCTCTAACAAGGATAATTTTTTGACGCCAATCCCAGAAGTCCCTTGTCAAAAATGGCTGAGATCTCGCCAAGTCACACCTTGGAATATGATTGTGAACTTAAGCGGAATATCTTCCTAATCTTGTGGCCTCCTAGCTCCAAAATTTAGTGCACCATTAGGCGAAATGTTTAACGGAGTGCAATGTTTATGAAAGGCAGGCTAAGATGATGTGTGACATCATGTCTACGTTTTGACGTACATCATAATAAGACAGACAGTGGCGGATCTAAATACGGACTTGTTAAAAGTCATACTACCGGGACATTATTATTACGTGAACATTAGGCATACGTAATCGATTAAAATACTAAATTCTCAATAGGAATTCATTATTCTAACCAACAAAAAAAAAGGGGGAGACTAACATATACATGCCAAATAGTTGAATTTATCGATTTATTTTTAAATTTTCATGATATATTGAAATGTGTTTTGTGTTCAAAGACAGTGCTGTTTAAACATAGCTTTACAAACTTGAAAGGTTTGGGCATTTTTATCATACAATTAGTAACTTGAAAAGATTGAGAGTAGAAAAAAGGAAGTAGAGGCTGAGAACATACAGTTCAGAACAGGTCGTGCATCAAAGTCTAAACAAGTCACAGTGAAGGCAGCAGAAATGAAATGTATATATAGCATAAAATATGTAAATCACATTCATGTATACATGTTTTAATGAATTTTAATATAAAACCCTGGGAGAAAATTCATGTAATGAGTATTTTGCAAATAGATATTGTTTAAATTGAACCTGATCAAAGCATGAACATTACAAAATATGTACATATATGAAGCTACGCTCGCTCAAACGGTAGCACCGTCAACATATTAGTCAATGACGCGGTAATGCCTGTGCGGCATTGTATCACAGTAGTTCTGAAGAAGCGATGTCACATCAACAATCAAAGGCATCTATGGCGGGAATGTTGGAAAGATTTGGGAGTCTAAGCGATGCTATTATCATGAAATGGGTATGGATATGTTTTTCAACGAATCGTTCATCTTCTAATGGAGCCCGTGCCCGGAGGCCTCTATATCACCATCACACTGACTGATAAATATAACGCATCGGTACCCTCGCATAAATCAACCAAGGTTTGCCTATTTTTATTAGAAAACGGAATACCTATTGGTTTCAAAATATTCCCAAATCGATGCACTGTAAACTGTAATAATCTGCAGAACAGAGTTCGCCGCCATCACGTCCCAAGGGACCCTACTAAACGCGCTTCTAATTACAAAGAGCGACAACTCGAATAGTTCTACGTTATTTCCGATTTCGAAAGCAGCATTTCGAAAGCACGTTTTCAATTTTCCCTCTGACGTTTTGTAACCAACACGACAAGAGTGACAATAAAAATATTCTGAAAACTCAACACCCATGTGGCACAAAATTAAAAAAAACAATAGAAACTACCCATTACCCATAATAAATATTTTTTTAACAGTCCAACCACGGACCAAATAAAATATGAAAAAATACGACCACCCACACAAAAAAATATCGTTTGCCGCCCGACCCCCCCATTTGATCATTTCTGGAACAGCCCTAATCATGTGTTTATATAGTGATACAATGTTACAATTGTTGAATTACAATCCAGTACTGTTTGCTGAAGGATAACAGGGAATATTTTACGCCTACATACATTATAACTTAACAAACAAAATTTGTTGCTGATACTTGACTTGCATGGTTTTTATACACCCATCATTAGACGGGATGTATTATGAGACATGGTTTTTATACACCCTTCATTAGATGGGATGTATTATGAGACTTGGTTTTTATACACCCATCATTAGACGGGATGTATTATGAGACATGGTTTTTATACACCCATCATTAGACGGGATGTATTATGAGACATGGTTTTTATACACCCTTCATTAGATGGGATGTATTATGAGACTTGGTTTTTATACACCCATCATTAGACGGGATGTATTATGAGACATGGTTTTTATACACCCTTCATTAGACGGGATGTATTATGAGACATGGTTTTTATACACCCTTCATTAGACAGGATGTATTATGAGACATGGCTTTTATACACCCTTCATTAGACAGGATGTATTATGAGACATGGTTTTTATACACCCATCATTAGATGGGATGTATTATGAGACATGGCTTTTATACACCCTTCATTAGACAGGATGTATTATGAGACATGGTTTTTATACACCCATCATTAGACGGGATGTATTATGAGACATGGTTTTTATACACCCATCATTAGATGGGATGTATTATGAGACTTGGTTTTTATACACCCATCATTAGACAGGATGTATTATGAGACATGGTTTTTATACACCCATCATTAGATGGGATGTATTATGAGACTTGGTTTTTATACACCCATCATTAGACAGGATGTATTATGAGACTTGGTTTTTATACACCCATCATTAGACGGGATGTATTATGAGACATGGTTTTTATACACCCTTCATTAGACAGGATGTATTATGAGACATGGTTTTTATACACCCATCATTAGACGGGATGTATTATGAGACATGGTTTTTATACACCCATCATTAGACGGGATGTATTATGAGACATGGTTTTTATACACCCATCATTAGACGGGATGTATTATGAGACATGGTTTTTATACACCCTTCATTAGACGGGATGTATTATGAGACATGGTTTTTATACACCCATCATTAGACGGGATGTATTATGAGACATGGTTTTTATACACCCATCATTAGACGGGATGTATTATGAGACTTGGTTTTTATACACCCATCATTAGACAGGATGTATTATGAGACATGGTTTTTATACACCCATCATTAGATGGGATGTATTATGAGACTTGGTTTTTATACACCCTTCATTAGACAGGATGTATTATGAGACTTGGTTTTTATACACCCATCATTAGACGGGATGTATTATGAGACATGGTTTTTATACACCCTTCATTAGACAGGATGTATTATGAGACTTGGTTTTTATACACCCTTCATTAGACAGGATGTATTATGAGACATGGTTTTTATACACCCATCATTAGACGGGATGTATTATGAGACATGGTTTTTATACACCCATCATTAGAGAGGATGTATTATGAGACTTGGTTTTTATACACCCTTCATTAGTCTAAGACGGGATGTATTATGAGACTTGGTTTTTCCTGCTTGATGTTTTACTTCAGTCAGTTATGACTGAAATTAAACATGCAATAAAATTGAGTTATAGCTAAATATCAGGAACAGGATTTTGTTTGTTATACATGTAAGCTTAATTTGTATTTACCATTTACTGGGTATTTAATCTATATTTTTATACGCCTGTCGAAGACCGGACGTATTATGGTATGGCGTCGTCCGTCTGTCTGTCCGGACCTTGTGGACAGGATACAGACTGAACCATAAGCCCTAGGGCTTTATAACTTGGTATATTTGATCACCATGATGAGAGGAAGATGCCTATTGTTTTTCAAGGTCAAGGTCGTAGTATCACTTTTTAGGAAAACCTTGTGGGCAGGATACAAACCGAACCGTAAGCTCCAGGATATTATAACTTGGTATAAATGATCATCATGATGAGAGGAAGATGCCTATTGTTTTTCAAGGTGAGAGGTCAAAGGTCAAGGTCGTAGTATCACTTATAAGGAAAACCTTGTGGGCAGGATACAAACTCAACCGTAAGCTCCTGGATATTATAACTTGGTATATTTGATCACCATGATAATGAATTAGCTCACAGAGGACAGTGCTAACTTCACTAAAATATGAATCCCACTAAAATATGTTTCCCTTGAGCAAAATCTACAGGCGTATTATGCCACGTTGGTGTTGCTTTTGTTACTTATCAAGGAAAAGAGAATTTAGCATTCAGCTATAACCAGTATTTCATTGTAAGTTCTGAAACCCAACTTTTACTGTGATGACTTTATTTCACAATTTTACCAGGGATGAACTTGTTTGCAGCGATTATTTTTCGTGACCGAGATTATCTTAAACAAATACAAGAGACATTAAAGGACTGGTTCATAGTGAGAAATATTTGTGATGATGAGGTTCTTGTGAACTTTGTGAAATTTTCTCACACATGAATAAAAGTTGTTTAATAGTAAAATGTATGTATATATATATATCTGATTTACTGAACATTTTACAGGGAGCTGTCCTCAAACAGCTTTAAGTACGTTCCACAGACCGTGAGGAGTTCTGTTAACATGACAAGTCTGAGACAGCTGTACCTCGGCTCCAATGACATCACCTTCCTAGAGGCAGACACCTTTACAAGTGCAAACCTCACAGTTCTGTAAGCATTCTCTCTGTACGTAGAGACCGACACCTTCACAAACCTCAGTGTTCTGTAAGCATTCTCTCTGTACATAGAGACCGACACCTTCACAAACCTCACAGTTCTGTAAGCATTATCTCTCTGTACTTAGAGACCGACACCTTCACAAACCTCACAGTTCTGTAAGCATTCTCTCTCTGTACCTAGAGACCGACACCTTCACAAACCTCACTGTTCTGTAAGCATTCTCTCTCTGTACCTAGAGGTCGACACCTTTACAAACCTCACTGTTCTGTAAGCATTCTCTATGTACCTAGAGACCGACCCCTTTACAAACCTCAGTGATCTATAAGTATTGTCTCTCTCTGTACATAAAGATTGACACCTTCACAAACCTCAGTGTTTTGTAAGCATTCTCTCTGTACATAGAGACCAACACCTTCACAAACCTCAGTGTTCTATAAGCATTATCTCTCTCTCTGTACTTAGAGGCTGACACCTTCAGAAACCTCAGTGTTCTATAAGCATTCTCTCTCTGTACATAGAGACCGACACCTTCACAAACCTCAGTGTTCTATAAGCATTCTCTCTCTCTGTACGTAGAGACCGACACCTTCACAAACCTCAGTGTTCTATAAGTATTCTCTCTCTCTGTACGTAGAGACCGACACCTTCACAAACCTCAGTGTTCTATAAGCATTCTCTCTCTCTGTACGTAGAGACCGACACCTTCACCAACCTCACAGTTCTATAAGCATTCTCTCTCTCTGTACGTAGAGACTGACACCTTCACAAACCTCAGTGTTCTATAAGCATTCTCTCTCTCTGTACGTAGAGACCGACACCTTCACCAACCTCACAGTTCTATAAGCATTCTCTCTCTCTGTACGTAGAGACCGACACCTTCACAAACCTCAGTGTTCTATAAGCATTCTCTCTCTCTGTACGTAGAGACCGACACCTTCACCAACCTCACAGTTCTATAAGCATTCTCTCTCTCTGTACGTAGAGACCGACACCTTCACAAACCTCAGTGTTCTATAAGCATTCTCTCTCTGTACCTAGAGACCGACACCTTCACCAACCTCACAGTTCTATAAGCATTCTCTCTCTCTCTGTGTACTTATAGACCGACACCTTCACAAACCTCACAGTTCTATAAGCATTCTCTCTCTCTGTATGTAGAGGCAGTTAGTCTATCCATATCACCATTTTCTCATCTTGGTATTGTACATACAATGATGAACATAAATAAAATATTTGAGTTTAAATAATGCCCCACTTTGAAAAAGAGGAGCATATTGATTTGCACCTGTTGGTCAGTCAGTAGGTAGACTCAGTGTTTGTTGCCCACTCAGTATCTTGAGAACCCATTGCTTGGTAAGCATCAGACTAAGGAATGCATGATGCCTATTCATTTTAGGTCAAAGGTCAGGGGTCAACCTGTACCATATTACTTGAAGAAAATATTGTCTGCTCACTATCTTGAGAACCCTTACTGGACAGACTTCAAACTTGGTACAGCAGTACTCCTTCAGAGATGACCCCTACTGATTTTGAGGTCACAAGGTCAAATATCATGAGTCAAACTGCTGCAGACAGAAGAAAATATTGTCTGCTTAATATCTTGTGAAGCCTTTGCATTATAGAAATCAAATTTTGTACACTGGTATCCCCATTTTCTACTATGATCATGATATACATTCTAAATTTGAAATTGACCATTTTCAGAATTGCTGGATTTCTAAAACATTTCTTGTATTTTGTAGAGGACTTCAATACAATGGAATTCTTGCAGTGGAAGACAATACCTTTTGCAAAACTCTCACGTACATGTAAGTATAAACTCTCACAAACATTTAAACTATCACACACATGTAAACTCACACACACATGTAAAAATAAACTCTGACACACATGTAAGTGTAAACTCTCACACATCTATGTATAAATTCTCACACACATATAAGTGTAAACTCTCACACACATATAAGTGTAAACTCTCTCACACATATAAACTCACACACACATGTAAAAATAAACTCTCTCACACATATGAGTGTAAACTTTCACACACATGCAAAAATAAATTCTCTCACACATATAAGTATAAACTCTCACACCCATGATATAAACACACACACACACACACACACACACACACATGTAAATATAAACCGTAAATATAAACTCTCGTACACATCTAAGTGTAAACTCTCTCACACATATAAGTGTAAACTCTCACACACATGACTGTAAATATAAACTCTCGTACACATCTAAGTGTAAACTCTCTCACACATATAAGTGTAAACTCTCTCACACATATAAGTGTAAACTCACACACATGACTGTAAATATAAACTCTCTCGCACATATAAGTGTAAACTCTCACACACATGACTGTAAATATAAACTCTCATACATTTTTAAGTGTAAACTCTCTCACACATATAAGTGTAAACTCTCACACACATGACTGTAAATATAAACTCTCATACATTTTTAAGTGTAAACTCTCACACACATGACTGTAAATATAAACTCTCATACATTTTTAAGTGTAAACTCTCACACACAGGTAAGTGTAAACTTTAGTTTGAGTTTACAGGTACTGAGTTTAATTGTAGACATCGGTATTAACATTTAATGACTTAATATGATTTTTGTTTGATATTTCAGATATCTACATGGAAATGATTTCCGATTTACTCATAAGAACCCCTTCACAAACATGTCTGCATTGGTCCACCTCCGATTAGATGCTAATGAAATTGATGACATTCCAGACGATGCACTTGACGGATGTACATCCTTATCATATTTGTGAGTCTGTGTTCCACTCAATGCTTGTGTACAGTAAAGGACAAGTACAGTATTTCACATCGCAACCATAATTTAGCATAATTTCAGTGTCATGGATTTTGAATATTATGCCTGCTATCAAATGAGGCTATATTACATTGTAATTTCTATATTTCATGTGATAAGGTAATTCACAAGAAAACTGAATCCTTGACAACCCTGATAATTAACTTACCATTAAGTCTTACAATTACAGTAAAATGCGCTTATAATAAACTTGTGTATAACGAATTCACGCTTATTAAAAAGTGATATTTATTCCCAATAAGAGGAAGAGAGTAGAGTCTCTGGTGGATTTGAGCATGTTTGAAGGTGATCTAAAATGTTCTTTGTATTGGATACATCGAAATTCAGTATTAATTAAGAGTTTTTCACTGACCCTGAAGGTTCATTATAACTGTTTTACTGTATCATTAACTGGATGTTAACCTTCCATTAATTTAAGTCAACTTGTGTGTGTGATTTGTTTGCCTAAAGTTGTGTGAAATTATCATGACTTCTGTACCCAGTACATGCTACGGAATTTATGAGAATCAAATTCCTATGGAAATCACTTCAATGTACATGTACATGTAGTTACTAGGTAACTCCAGATAAGTCAGTATATTCGTTTAACTCCAAATAAGTCAGTATATCTGTGTAACTCCAGATAAATCAGTATTAATTGTGTAACTCCAGATAAGTCAGTATATCTGTGTAACTCCAGATAAATCAGTATATATCCATGTAACTCCAGATAAGTCAGTATATCCGTGTAACTCCATATAAGTCAGTATATCCATGTAACTCCAGATAAGTCAGTATATCCGTGTAACTCCATATAAGTCAGTATATCCGTGTAACTCCAAATAAGTCAGTATATATCAGTGTAACTCCAGATAAATCAGTATATCCATGTAACTCCAGATAAGTCAGTGTATCCATGTAACTCCAGATAAATCAGTATATCCATGTAACTCCAGTTAAGTCAGTATATCTGTGTAACTCCAGATAAATCAGTATATATCCATGTAACTCCAGATAAATCAGTATATATCCATGTAACTCCAGATAAATAAGTATATATCCATGTAACTCCAGATAAGTCAGTATATCCATGTAACTCCAGATAAGTCAGTATATCCATGTAACTCCAGATAAATCAGTATATATCCATGTAACTCCAGATAAATCAGTATGTATGTGTAACTCCAGATAAGTCAGTATATCCATGTAACTCCAGATAAATCAGTATATATCCATGTAACTCCAGATAAATCAGTATATATCCATGTAACTCCAGATAAATCAGTATATATCCATGTAACTCCAGATAAATCAGTATATCCATGTAACTCCAGATAAATCAGTATATATCCATGTAACTCCAGATAAATCAGTATATATCCATGTAACTCCAGATAAATCAGTATATCCATGTAACTCCAGATAAATCAGTATATCCATGTAACTCCAGATAAATCAGTATATCCATGTAACTCCAGATAAATCAGTATATCCGTGTAACTCCAGATAAATCAGTATATCCATGTAACTCCAGATAAATCAGTATATCCGTGTAACTCCAGATAAGTCAGTATATCTGTGTAACTCCAGATAAATCAGTATATCCATGTAACTCCAGATGAATCAATATATCTGTGTAACTCCAGATAAGTCAGAACATCTGTATAAATCCAGATAAGTCAGTATATCCATATAACTCCAGATAAGTCAGTTTATGCGTGTAACTCCAGATAAATCAGTATATCCATGTAACTCCAGATAAATCAGTCTATCCATGTAACTCCAGATAAATCAATATATCCATGTAACTCCAGATAAATCAATATATCCATGTAACTCCAGATAAGTCAGTCTATCCATGTAACTCCAGATAAGTCAGTATATCCGTGTAACTCCAGATAAATCAGTCTATCCATTTAACTCCAGATAAGTTAGTCTATCCGTGTAACTCCAGATAAGTCAGTATATATCCGTGTAACTCCAGATAAATCAGTATATCTATGTAACTCCAGATAAATCAGTATATCTGTGTAACTCCAGATAAGTCAGTATATCCATGTAACTCCAGATTAGTCAAAACATATCCATGTAACTCCAGATAAATCAGTATATATCCGTGTAACTCCAGATAAATCGGTATATCCATGTAACTCCAGATAAGTTAGTATATCCGTGTAACTCCAGATAAGTCAGTATATATCCGTGTAACTCCAGATAAATCAGTATGTCCATGTAACTCCAGATAAATCAGTATATATCCATGTAACTCCAGATAAATCAGTATATATCCATGTAACTCCAGATAAATCAGTATATATCCATGTAACTCGAGATAAATCAGTATATCCATTTAACTCCAGATAAATCAGTATATCCGTGTAACTCCAGATAAGTCGGTATATCCGTGCAACTTCAGATAAGTCAGTATATCCATGTAACTCCAGATAAGTCAGTATATCCATGTAACTCCAGATGAATCAGTATATCTTATACTCCAGATAAGTCAGGACATCTGTATAAATCCAGATAAGTCAGTATATCCATGTAACTCCAGCTAAGTCAGTTTATGCGTGTAACTCCAGATAAATCAGTATATATCCATGTAACTCCAGATAAATTAGTATATCCATGTAACTCCAGATAAATCAGTATATCCATGTAACTCCAGATAAATCAGTATATCCATGTAACTCCAGATAAATCAGTATATATCCATGTAACTCCAGATAAATCAGTATATATGTGTAACTCCAGATAAATCAGTATATATCCATGTAACTCCAGATAAATCAGTATATCTGTGTAACTCCAGATAAATCAGTATATCCATGTAACTCCAGATAAGTCAGTATATCCATGTAACTCCAGATAAAACAATATGTCCTTGGAATTGTGGGCAGCAACACGTATTATTATGTCTCCCCTTCAAAGGGGAGACATATTGTTTCATTTTTCTTCTTCTTATTCTTTTTCAACCAAATTTTGTCCAGGCCCTAACTAGAGAACCCTTTGACTTTAAGACTTCAAACTTGGAACATAAGGAGATGGTATGGAGGGGGGTGCCCACTTCCCAAAACTTTTGACCTTGACCCACTTATAAAGTCAAGGTCAATCTTTTACCTCAACATATAGTCCAGGCCAATAGCTGAGAACTTTGACAATATGATTTCAAACTTAGAACGTGGCAAGAGGACATAGATACAAGGTGCACTGCATCAAAATTTTTGACCTTGACCCCTTTCTTCATTCAAGGTCAAATTAAGAAAAACATGAATAGACCATAACTTTAGAACCCTTTGACATTAAGACTTCAAACTTAGAATATGAGAAGGGGGAATGAGGAAAGGGGGAATTCCACCAAAAATTTTGATCTTGACCCATTTATAAAGTCAAGGTCAATTTTTTATGTCAAAATATAGTCCAGACCAAAAGCTGACTTGACAACCGTTTGACATTAAAACTTCAAACCTGGAATATGGAAAGATAATATGGAAGAGTGCACCAAAAATTGTTGACCTTGACCCCTTTCTTCATTTAAGGTCAAATTAAGAAAAACATGAATTGACCATAACTTTAGAACGCTTTGACATTAAGACTTCAAACTTAGAATATGAGAAGGGGGAATGAGGAAAGGGGGAATTCCACAAAAATTTTTGACCTTGACCCATTTATAAAGTCAAGGTCATTTTTTATGTCAAAATATAGTCCAGACCAACAGCTGACTTGACAACCGTTTGACATTAAAACTTTAAACTTGGAATATGGAGAGGTTATATGGAAGAGGGGTGCACACCACAAACATTTTTTACCGTCATCCACTTACAGTGTCAAGGTCACTCTTTTACATCAAGACTATAACCTGAGAACTATTTGACATTAGGATTTCAAACTTACAACTTAGAAAGCAGATATTAAGACAAGATGTACTGTACCAAAATCTTTGACCTTGACCCATTTCTTCATTCAAGGCCACTCTTACATCTAAGTATAGTCAAGACTATAACCTGAGAACCCTTTGACATTAGGATTTCAAACTTACAACATGGAAAGCAGACATTAAGACAAGATGTACTGTACCAAACGTTTTGACCTTGACCCATTTCTTCATTCAATATCATGTTTAAAAAAAACTTCATGATTTCATAACTAAGATTTGTTTGACATCAAAACTGCAAACTTGTAATATGGAAAGGCAATATTGAGGAGGGGGTGCACATCACCAACATTTTTTACCTTGACCTACTTACATTGTCAAGGTCACTCTTTTACATCAAAGTATAGTCCAGACCATAACCTGAGAACCCTTTGACATTAGGTTTTCAAACTTACAACATGGAAGGCAGATTTAAGACAAGATGTACTGTACCAAATTTTTTTTACCTTGACCCATTGATTTTGATACAAGCCGTTGTAATTGCCTCTTACGCTTGCACTCATTACTGTTGCCCCGGTTATTAGACAATCAAACTTTGAAGAGGAGACATCTGTTTTTATTGTAAAAAACAATACCCACTAGTTATATATGGTATATTAAAACAAACACTCTTATAACGAACACGCTTAAAACAAACACTCTTATAACGAACACGCTTAAAACAAACACTCTTATAACGAACACGCTTAAAACAAACACTCTTATAACGAACACGCTTAAAACAAACACACTTATAACGAACACGCTTAAAACAAACACTCTTATAACGAACACGCTTAAAACAAACACTCTTATAACGAACACGCTTAAAACAAACACTCTTATAACGAACACGTTTAAAACAAACACACTTATAACGAACACGCTTAAAACAAACACTCTTATAACGAACACGCTTAAAACAAACACACTTATAACGAACACGCTTAAAACAAACACTCTTATAACGAACACGCTTAAAACAAACACTCTTATAACGAACATGCTTAAAACAAACACACTTATAACGAACACGCTTAAAACAAACACTCTTATAATGAACACGCTTAAAACAAACACTCTTATAACGAACACGCTTAAAACAAACACACTTATAATGAACACGCTTAAAACAAACACTC